>NC_086319.1:206266595-206446595 GCF_036172605.1 Pelobates fuscus
GACTGATGTTCGTAATCGTTACACTACATGAAGATGTTGAATGGTTCTCATAAAGATGCATTGAGTTAATGCATCTCTATGAATAGATACTCATAGGTGCAGTGTGGCAATTGCTCCAAATGCTTTCCTGTGGGAAAGAATTAGATCAGTATCAATGATCTTAACCATGATGGAGCAGTTGCAACAGAGAGACCAGAGTGACGTTGGAAGAAATATGAGTAAATCGACTTTATTAAAAACTATTGAGAAAGGGGGCACAATAATCTAAAAAGGCAGGGAAAAACTCTAACATTAGAAACTCATGCTTGCATTTCGAACATATGAGTGTTTCTTTAAATTATTGCCTAAATACTGATTTTAACTATTGTGATGTATAAACATATAACCAATGTACTGGTAGTAGCTAGGGCACAGTATATGTTGCTGATTACTTACGGTATATACCTGTAGCAATTATTTGGCTCTGTACAGAGTGGACTGTGGAGCGATACAGTGTGTCAGAGTCAAGCCCCCTCCTTGAGCCCTGGGCTATGTTTCTGTGAGTGGTGTGTTGACTGAGTTGTGTGTGAAAGTGTGTGTAGTGGCTGAGTTTTGTGAGTGGAGGAGGTTGAGAGCTGTATGATGGGGCTTAGTGTGTCTGCTAGTGATGTCTGGAACGGTTCGCTGGTGAATAGTTCCTGGCGAACATAGCTTGTTCGCGTTCGCCACGGATGGCGAACATATGCCATCATATGCTATTTGTCATCATTGAGTAAACTTTGACCCTGTACCTCACAGTCAGCAGACACATTCCAGCCAATCAGCAGCAGACCCTCCCTCCAAGACCCTCCCACCTCCTAGACCGCATACAATTTAGATTAATTCTGAAGCTGCATTATTTTTTTTATTTTTTTTTATTTTTTTTTGTGTTTATTATGCATTATCCTCCATAGCCAGTAACCTGTGTTTATTCTACATTATCCCCCACAACCAGTAACCTGTGTTTATTATACATTATACCCCCATAGCCAGTAACCTGTGTTTATTATACATTATCCTCCCCATAGCCAGTAACCTGTGCTTATTATACATTATCCCCCCATAGCCAGTAACCTGTGTTTATCATACATTATCCCCCCCATAGCTAGTAACCTGTGTTTATTATTATACATTATCCTCCCATAGCCAGTAACATGTGTTTATTATACATTATCCCCCCATAGCCAGTAACCTGTGTTTATTATACATTATCCTCCCCATAGCCAGTAACCTGTGCTTATTATACATTATCCTCTCATAGCCAGTAACCTGTGATTATTATACATTATCCTCCCATAGCCAGTAACCTGTGTTTATTATACATTATCCCTCCCATAGCCAGTAACCTGTGTTTATTATACATTATCCCCCATAGTCATTTATCGTTGGACCTAGGCAGCATGATGTCTTAGGCCGGCCCAGAGAGTGAGTGAGTGAGTGATAATATAATATATATGTTCAGAAACATATTAGTAATATATGTAAATCGGGTTCATGCAAAGAGGGTGAAACGGTATTAAAGAAAAACACACTTATTGCATCAAATTTACAAAGCCAAACTTTTAAAAGCTTTCCTTATTTCTTTCTCGGGATGAGGAATATATCGGTTGTAGACTGAGGATTTCCATCTGCCCAATCTTTTAATAATATGCACTGGTGTGTCAGTGTTGAAGGAGACCGAAGCTGCCCCTATTCTAAATGAAAGACCCGAGACATAGATACAACCCAATCTTAGGAGTAGTGTTCTGATGTAGAAGATGAATTTTGCCGTAGTCAGAGGGATTCAGTGAGAGTAGTGGTGAAATGTGTGTGGCATGACTGAGTGTGGGTAAATAAGAGTCAAGTATTTTAACTGGGCACTAGTTCTAGGTGGGATAAAGTGGTATAGCGGATGGATGAGTAGTTTGGTTAGTTTTAGAGGTTTGTAGAGAAAGTATATAGTGATCATGATTTTTAGCGATATCCAATATTTTTAAATATTTTTTTGACTGTAATATAATAGCAGTCAGTTTCCTTCACACATGTGCGTTTCAGGGCCTGCAAGGGCACAGTGTCACACCAGTGCAACTCATATCTGGTGTAACAGTAGTGTACATTAAAAAAAAAAAATAGAAATTTGACTGTGAAATAATAGCAGTCAGTTGCCTTCACACGTGTGTGTTTCAGGCCCTGCCAGGGCACAGTGTCACACCAGTGCAACTCATATCTGGTGTAACAGTAGTGTACATTTAAAAAAAAAAAAAATACACAGGCCTTGTTGTCACCTTTCGGGGACCCTTGGTGTTGAACGTGGCTGGGTGGAGGAAGAGACCTTCAATGACATCAGTGAGGACAAGGAACGGGATATGGCTAGCTTGGTATCCAACCTTCTGCAAATGGGGAGTTTGCGGTTGTGCAAATGGACTGTTTGCGGTTGTGTGCGGTGCGTTAAACGGGGAGTTTGGTCTGTCACTGTGAAGCGGGCGTAACCCTTACACTACCTGATTGATACAACATCATACCTGATGTTTTAAAGCATGTTATTCTGAACAATTTAGGAATGTTAGGTGATTTATGCCCTGTATGGATTAAAACCAGACTCTGCATCAACTATGTAATTTTCCATGGGAGTTATGCCATGGATCCCCCTCCGGCATGCCACAGTCCAGGTGTTAGTCCCCTTGAAACAACGTTTCCATCACTATTGTGGCCAGAAAGAGTCCCTGTGGGTTTTAAAATTCACCTGCCTATTGAAGTTTATGGCGGTTCGCCCGGATCGCACGTTCGCGAACATTTGCGGAAGTTCGCATTCGCCGTTTGCGAACGGAAAATGTTATGTTCGTGACATCACTAGTGTCTGCATATGCTGGTTTAATATTATGTGTGTAGTGACTGAATTTTGTTTGTTTATGTATGTGTAGGGTAGGAGGATTGTTGTTGAGTTTTCTATGTGTATATGTTTTGACACACCCCCATGCTTACCTTCGTAGATTGTCCAGTGGAATGTGAGCTCGATTCCTGGTGGTTCTCTGGTTTACTGTATTGTTTGTACCAGTATCAAGCACAGTCCACTTTAAGTGCATCAAGAAACACTGGGGGAACCTCAGGAGGTGCCCATACAGTGGTTTGTACCTGATATTGGTACAAACTACGATGCTCCCTCAACAAAGTGAGAGTTCGTAAGGGTTGTGAAGAGAGATCTTTTGATCTCCCTGCTGGCTCATAGAGGGCCCACTCAATGTCCACTGTTCACCTGCCTGAACATGGAGCTAACTGGTAATCCGGTTTTGACCCTGTATGAAGGCATCTAAATAAAGTAAATATCTGTTATATACCGACAATTAAGAAGCCATTGTTAAATCTGATGGCATATATACTTATTGAAGCAATATAGTACTGTTTTATATATAATTATTTTTTTTTGTGTTTATTATGCATTATCCTCCATAGCCAGTAACCTGTGTTTATTCTACATTATCCCCCACAACCAGTAACCTGTGTTTATTATACATTATACCCCCATAGCCAGTAACCTGTGTTTATTATACATTATCCTCCCCATAGCCAGTAACCTGTGCTTATTATACATTATCCCCCCATAGCCAGTAACCTGTGTTTATCATACATTATCCCCCCCATAGCTAGTAACCTGTGTTTATTATTATACATTATCCTCCCATAGCCAGTAACATGTGTTTATTATACATTATCCCCCCATAGCCAGTAACCTGTGTTTATTATACATTATCCTCCCCATAGCCAGTAACCTGTGCTTATTATACATTATCCTCTCATAGCCAGTAACCTGTGATTATTATACATTATCCTCCCATAGCCAGTAACCTGTGTTTATTATACATTATCCCTCCCATAGCCAGTAACCTGTGTTTATTATACATTATCCCCCATAGTCATTTATCGTTGGACCTAGGCAGCATGATGTCTTAGGCCGGCCCAGAGAGTGAGTGAGTGAGTGATAATATAATATATATGTTCAGAAACATATTAGTAATATATGTAAATCGGGTTCATGCAAAGAGGGTGAAACGGTATTAAAGAAAAACACACTTATTGCATCAAATTTACAAAGCCAAACTTTTAAAAGCTTTCCTTATTTCTTTCTCGGGATGAGGAATATATCGGTTGTAGACTGAGGATTTCCATCTGCCCAATCTTTTAATAATATGCACTGGTGTGTCAGTGTTGAAGGAGACCGAAGCTGCCCCTATTCTAAATGAAAGACCCGAGACATAGATACAACCCAATCTTAGGAGTAGTGTTCTGATGTAGAAGATGAATTTTGCCGTAGTCAGAGGGATTCAGTGAGAGTAGTGGTGAAATGTGTGTGGCATGACTGAGTGTGGGTAAATAAGAGTCAAGTATTTTAACTGGGCACTAGTTCTAGGTGGGATAAAGTGGTATAGCGGATGGATGAGTAGTTTGGTTAGTTTTAGAGGTTTGTAGAGAAAGTATATAGTGATCATGATTTTTAGCGATATCCAATATTTTTAAATATTTTTTTGACTGTAATATAATAGCAGTCAGTTTCCTTCACACATGTGCGTTTCAGGGCCTGCAAGGGCACAGTGTCACACCAGTGCAACTCATATCTGGTGTAACAGTAGTGTACATTAAAAAAAAAAAAATAGAAATTTGACTGTGAAATAATAGCAGTCAGTTGCCTTCACACGTGTGTGTTTCAGGCCCTGCCAGGGCACAGTGTCACACCAGTGCAACTCATATCTGGTGTAACAGTAGTGTACATTTAAAAAAAAAAAAAATACACAGGCCTTGTTGTCACCTTTCGGGGACCCTTGGTGTTGAACGTGGCTGGGTGGAGGAAGAGACCTTCAATGACATCAGTGAGGACAAGGAACGGGATATGGCTAGCTTGGTATCCAACCTTCTGCAAATGGGGAGTTTGCGGTTGTGCAAATGGACTGTTTGCGGTTGTGTGCGGTGCGTTAAACGGGGAGTTTGGTCTGTCACTGTGAAGCGGGCGTAACCCTTACACTACCTGATTGATACAACATCATACCTGATGTTTTAAAGCATGTTATTCTGAACAATTTAGGAATGTTAGGTGATTTATGCCCTGTATGGATTAAAACCAGACTCTGCATCAACTATGTAATTTTCCATGGGAGTTATGCCATGGATCCCCCTCCGGCATGCCACAGTCCAGGTGTTAGTCCCCTTGAAACAACGTTTCCATCACTATTGTGGCCAGAAAGAGTCCCTGTGGGTTTTAAAATTCACCTGCCTATTGAAGTTTATGGCGGTTCGCCCGGATCGCACGTTCGCGAACATTTGCGGAAGTTCGCATTCGCCGTTTGCGAACGGAAAATGTTATGTTCGTGACATCACTAGTGTCTGCATATGCTGGTTTAATATTATGTGTGTAGTGACTGAATTTTGTTTGTTTATGTATGTGTAGGGTAGGAGGATTGTTGTTGAGTTTTCTATGTGTATATGTTTTGACACACCCCCATGCTTAACTTCGTAGATGGTCCAGTGGAATGTGAGCTCGATTCCTGGTGGTTCTCTGGTTTACTGTATTGTTTGTACCAGTATCAAGCACAGTCCACTTTAAGTGCATCAAGAAACACTGGGGGAACCTCAGGAGGTGCCCATACAGTGGTTTGTACCTGATATTGGTACAAACTACGATGCTCCCTCAACAAAGTGAGAGTTCGTAAGGGTTGTGAAGAGAGATCTTTTGATCTCCCTGCTGGCTCATAGAGGGCCCACTCAATGTCCACTGTTCACCTGCCTGAACATGGAGCTAACTGGTAATCCGGTTTTGACCCTGTATGAAGGCATCTAAATAAAGTAAATATCTGTTATATACCGACAATTAAGAAGCCATTGTTAAATCTGATGGCATATATACTTATTGAAGCAATATAGTACTGTTTTATATATAATATATATAATAATATAATCGTACTTGCTTATATAATGCCACACCATATGCGGCAGGGATTGATGTAATCCATAAAGTTCTCTTGACCTTAGGTGACTTTGTTAATTAAGTTTTTTAGAAACCTACCTGTGGCAAAACCAACCTCGCCACTGGGCCCTGGAGAAGCCTGTTTGCTAGCCTCCTACCTGCTGACTATGGCCCCTGGGTTATTTGGGGCATATTGTACTTTATATTGCTGCAACTGGCCCTTTTAAAATCATCGATGGACATATTGGGACTTTTTGGGATTGTGGCGAAACCGACCTCGCCACGTGTCCTTGGAGGGGGCCGATTGCCCGCCTCTTGCCTTTGGACTATGGACCAGACTTTATGGGAATGTGATACCCCAGATAGCTATACCATGGAGCCTATTCATAATGAAAGACTATGGGAAAGACTTTAGCTCCATGGCAATTGTACTGTGTGAGTAGGATCTGCGCGCTATTCGGTAGTTTTGTGCGCGCAGATCCCAGCTATCTGGGGATAGGTGAAATGTCTGTGTGTTATGTGTAAAAGGTGAATTTATGTATTTTAAAGTGTTTTACTGTCTTTGTGTCCTCATGTGCTTAATGGAGTATGTCTCTGTGCTGGGAGATAATTGGATTACTTCTCCAGCACAGAGAAGGCCCTGGAAAGCTAGGGGTTTTAAAAAATACTTTTAGTAACTTTTGAACCCCTGGTCTGATCCATGCCATTTTTTAATATGTTGTTCCCCTGAAAGGATTGATTGTGGATATGTAATTTTGTGTGAATGTGATGTATGGTTTTGAAGTTATAACTATTGTGTAAAAAGTATATTTTAAACTGTATGAATAATGGGATTATGTGTCACACTAAGGGGAGGGGATGTGTGGGAGGTAACATCTATGTCATTGGTTCTTTTATGCCTCCCCCTGGGTGTGGCCTGTATGTGTGAGTTGGAAATAAAAGCCAGGCTGGATGAGCCAGTCCAGAGTTCCTGTTTTACCCTCAAAGTGAAGTGTCGTCTCATTATTGGGGGAAGGATTTATTGCATGCTGTTCCAGTTGACTGCTAGGAGTGTAAGCCTATTCGTATGGTTCCTATTCAACTGTCTACAGCATTCAGAGGCTTGAGAGCATTCATATGCTTCTCAGATTCGGTGATTGTGGTGTCTGCCAGAGTGCTTGGAGTCTTCAGGAAATGCTAGGAGCATCCATTAACGGAGGTACCCGGTCGGGGTGCCAGGCGATCCGTTACATTGGTGGCAAGTGGTGGGATGGCGTCCTAGTGCGAGGTAAAGCAGCTCAGAGACACTGTTTGGATTTACAAATTGAGGGCAACGCTAGCAGTTGTGCAGCGCCCCTGGGAGCAGACAAGTATGGAAGGTTCTGGCTCTGGAGATGATTGGCTGGCCGAGGTGAGGCAGTGAGTGGCCGAGTATGGGGATGATATACCCATGGAGACACGCCGGGTGATCTGGAACCAGGTCATGGCTGAGCGAAACACAAGGCTGGACCGAGAATTCCGGTTGGCAAAAGAGAGGAAGTAGGCTCAGCAGCAGGAACGTTACAGCAGCCGAGTAGAGGCTGCATCCGAGGAGGTTAGCCGTCTTTCCCTGAGGCGGCAGGAGGAACCCAAAGTGGGGGTCCTCATAGACTGGTCCTGTGAGGAACCACAACAGGCAGGTAGAGATGGGACCAAGGTCTCTCCACCGGGCCCACCGGGATGCTGGGCAGCCGGCCCAGATCCCCAGCAGCAGCCAGAGTTGCCAGGTGGGGAAGCAGGTGGCCCTTACTCACAAATGTTGAGGGGCCTCACGGATTGGTCCTGGAAAGACCCACAGATGGCAGGTGGAGATGGGACTGCGGTCTCTCTACCGGCCCTACAGGGATGCTGGGCAGTCGGCCCAGATCCCCAGCGGCAGTGTGCGTTACAGGGAGCTGAAGGTGCCGTTCTTGCTCCCCAGCGGCAGTCTACGGTGCAGGGAGAGGAGCCTGTTATCCCCTCTCCCCAGCGGCTGAAGGTGTGTAAGGGAGAGGAGTTTGTTATTCCCTCTCCCCAGCGGCAGCGCAGCTCACCAATGGGAGACAGTAAGCCCCTCACCAGCGCAGATGGGACCGTGGTCTCTGCGCCCTGCCTACAGGGAGTACAGAGGGTCAGCCCTGCTCCCCAGCGGCTGAGAGTGTGTAAGGGAGAGGAGTTTGTTACCCCCTCTCCCCAGCGGCAGCTTAGCGCTCCAAGGGGAGACCAGCGCAGATGGGACCGTGGTCTCTGCGCCCAAGTTACAGGGAGCTGAAGGGGCCGTCCTCCCTCCCCAGCGGCAGTGTGATTTGTTGGGAATTGGGAGCCCAGTCTCCTTTCCCCAGCGGCAGAGTGTCCAGCAGGGAATAGAGAGCCCAGTCTCCTTTCCCCAGCTGCAGGACACTGCATTGGGAGGAGAGACAGTCGGTCTCCCTCCACAAAGACTGAAAGTATGCATGGGAGAGGAGATTGTTACCACCTCTCCCCAGTGGCAGAGTGTTCTAATGGGAGAGGAGCTGGTTACCACCTCTCCCCAGCGGCAGCTTAATGTACCAGGGGGAGACTGTAAGCCCCACAACTGTGCAGATGGGACTGTGGTCTCTGCACCTACAGCACAGGGGGTAAGGACAGTCAGTCCTGTCCCCCAGCAACAAGGCTGCTTAGCCAAAGGGGAGACAGTCGGTCTCCCCCTCCAACAGCGGAGCTATGTATCCAAAGGGGAGACAGTCGGTCTCCAGCAGCAGAGCTGTGCAGCTAAAGAGGAGACAGTCGGTCTCCAGAAACCAGGCTCCAACCAGACTACTCCCGTGGCAGTGCTGGCACCAGGACAGAGTACCGCTGGTCTCTGCCCCCTCAGCAACCCACCAAGGCAGCCTACCAGTCCCCCACACAGCCGTGGGACATGGACAAGATTCTCCCTTACCCAGGTGTAGTAACCATTTATTGCGGGTGGGCTGTACTGCTGTTTCTGTCTTGTGGGTGGGCTTCTGGACTAACAAGGGCACTGACCGGCAAGAGGTCAGGTACCCTGTTAGTCTGTTTGGAAAAGGGGAGAAATGTGGCGAAACCAACCTCGCCACTGGGCCCTGGAGAAGCCTGTTTGCTAGCCTCCTACCTGCTGACTATGGCCCCTGGGTTATTTGGGGCATATTGTACTTTATATTGCTGCAACTGGCCCTTTTAAAATCATCGATGGACATATTGGGACTTTTTGGGATTGTGGCGAAACCGACCTCGCCACGTGTCCTTGGAGGGGGCCGATTGCCCGCCTCTTGACTTTGGACTATGGACCAGACTTTATGGGAATGTGATACCCCAGATAGCTATACCATGGAGCCTATTCATAATGAAAGACTATGGAAAAGACTTTAGCTCCATGGCAATTGTACTGTGTGAGTAGGATCTGCGCGCTATTCGGTAGTTTTGTGCGCGCAGATCCCAGCTATCTGGGGATAGGTGAAATGTCTGTGTGTTATGTGTAAAAGGTGAATTTATGTATTTTAAAGTGTTTTACTGTCTTTGTGTCCCCATGTGCTTAATGGAGTCTGTCTCTGTGCTGGGAGATAATTGGATTACTTCTCCAGCACAGAGAAGGCCCTGGAAAGCTAGGGGTTTTAAAAGATACTTTTAGTAACTTTAGAACCCCTGGTCTGATCCATGCCATTTTTTAATATGTTGTTCCCCTGAATGGATTGATTGTGGATATGTAATTTTGTGTGAATGTGATGTATGGTTTTGAAGTTATAAATATTGTGTAAAAAGTATATTTTAAACTGTATGAATAATGGGATTATGTGTCACACTAAGGGGAGGGGATGTGTGGGAGGTAACATCTATGTCATTGGTTCTTTTATGCCTCCCCCTGGGTGTGGCCTGTATGTGTGAGTTGGAAATAAAAGCCAGGCTGGATGAGCCAGTCCAGAGTTCCTGTTTTACCCTCAAAGTGAAGTGTCGTCTCATTATTGGGGGAAGGATTTATTGCATGCTGTTCCAGTTGACTGCTAGGAGTGTAAGCCTATTCGTATGGTTCCTATTCAACTGTCTACAGCATTCAGAGGCTTGAGAGCATTCATATGCTTCTCAGATTCGGTGATTGTGGTGTCTGCCAGAGTGCTTGGAGTCCTCAGGAAACGCTAGGAGCATCCATTAACGGAGGTTCCCGGTCGGGGTGCCAGGCGATCCGTTACATTGGTGGCAAGCGGTGGGATGGCGTCCTAGTGCGAGGTAAAGCAGCTCAGAGACACTGTTTGGATTTACAAATTGAGGGCAACGCTAGCAGTCGTGCAGCGCCCCTGGGAGCAGACAAGTATGGAAGGTTCTGGCTCTGGAGATGATTGGCTGGCTGAGGTGAGGCAGCGAGTGGCCGAGTATGGGGATGATATACCCATGGAGACACGCCGGGTGATCTGGAACCAGGTCATGGCTGAGCGAAACACAAGGCTGGACCGAGAATTCCAGTTGGCAAAAGAGAGGAAGTATGCTCAGCAGCAGGAGCGTTACAGCAGCCGAGTAGAGGCTGCATCCGAGGAGGTTAGCCGTCTTTCCCTGAGGCGGCGGGAGGAACCCAAAGTGGGGGTCCTCATAGACTGGTCCTGTGAGGAACCACAACAGGCAGGTAGAGATGGGACCAAGGTCTCTCCACCGGGCCCACCGGGATGCTGGGCAGCCGGCCCAGATCCCCAGCAGCAGCCAGAGTTGCAAGGTGCGGAAGCAGGTGGCCCTTACTCACAAATGTTGAGGGGCCTCACGGATTGGTCCTGGGAAGACCCACAGATGGCAGGTGGAGATGGGACTGCGGTCTCTCTACCGGCCCTACAGGGATGCTGGGCAGTCGGCCCAGATCCCCAGCGGCAGTGTGCGGTGCAGGGAGAGGAGCCTGTTATCCCCTCTCCCCAGCGGCTGAAGGTGTGTAAGGGAGAGGAGTTTGTTATTCCCTCTCCCCAGCGGCAGCGCAGCTCACCAAGGGGAGACAGTAAGCCCCTCACCAGCGCAGATGGGACCGTGGTCTCTTCGCCCTGCCTACAGGGAGTACAGAGGGTCAGCCCTGCTCCCCAGCGGCTGAGAGTGTGTAAGGGAGAGGAGTTTGTTACCCCCTCTCCCCAGCGGCAGCTTAGCGCTCCAAGGGGAGACAGTAAGCCCCACACCAGCGCAGATGGGACCGTGGTCTCTGCGCCCAAGTTACAGGGAGCTGAAGGGGCCGTCCTCCCTCCCCAGCGGCAGTGTGATTTGTTGGGAATTGGGAGCCCAGTCTCCTTTCCCCAGCGGCAGAGTGTCCAGCAGGGAATAGAGAGCCCAGTCTCCTTTCCCCAGCAGCAGGACACTGCATTGGGAGGAGAGACAGTCGGTCTCCCTCCACAAAGACTGAAAGTATGCATGGGAGAGGAGATTGTTACCACCTCTCCCCAGTGGCAGAGTGTTCTAATGGGAGAGGAGCTGGTTACCACCTCTCCCCAGCGGCAGCTTAATGTACCAGGGGGAGACTGTAAGCCCCACAACTGTGCAGATGGGACTGTGGTCTCTGCACCTACAGCACAGGGGGTAAGGACAGTCAGTCCTGTCCCCCAGCAACAAGGCTGCTTAGCCAAAGGGGAGACAGTCGATCTCCCCCTCCAACAGCGGAGCTATGTATCCAAAGGGGAGACAGTCGGTCTCCAGCAGCAGAGCTGTGCAGCTAAAGAGGAGACAGTCGGTCTCCAGCAACCAGGCTCCAACCAGACTACTCCCGTGGCAGTGCTGGCACCAGGAAAGAGTACCGCTGGTCTCTGCCCCCTCAGCAACCCACCAAGGCAGCCTACCAGTCCCCCACACAGCCGTGGTAAGGCACCTGGACATGGACAAGATTCTCCCTTACCCAGGTGTAGTAACCATTTATTGCGGGTGGGCTGTACTGCTGTTTCTGTCTTGTGGGTGGGCTGCTGGACTAACAAGGGCACTGACCGGCAAGAGGTCAGGTACCCTGTTAGTCTGTTTGGAAAAGGGGAGAAATGTGGCGAAACCAACCTCGCCACTGGGCTCTGGAGAAGCCTGTTTGCTAGCCTCCTACCTGCTGACTATGGCCCCTGGGTTATTTGGGGCATATTGTACTTTATATTGCTGCAACTGGCCCTTTTAAAATCATCGATGGACATATTGGGACTTTTTGGGATTGTGGCGAAACCGACCTCGCCACGTGTCCTTGGAGGGGGCCGATTGCCCGCCTCTTGCCTTTGGACTATGGACCAGACTTTATGGGAATGTGATACCCCAGATAGCTATACCATGGAGCCTATTCATAATGAAAGACTATGGGAAAGACTTTAGCTCCATGGCAATTGTACTGTGTGAGTAGGATCTGCGTGCTATTCGGTAGTTTTGTGCGCGCAGATCCCAGCTATCTGGGGATAGGTGAAATGTCTGTGTGTTATGTGTAAAAGGTGAATTTATGTATTTTAAAGTGTTTTACTGTCTTTGTGTCCCCATGTGCTTAATGGAGTCTGTCTCTGTGCTGGGAGATAATTGGATTACTTCTCCAGCACAGAGAAGGCCCTGGAAAGCTAGGGGTTTTAATAGATACTTTTAGCAACTTTTGAACCCCTGGTCTGATCCATGCCATTTTTTAATATGTTGTTCCCCTGAATGGATTGATTGTGGATATGTAATTTTGTGTGAATGTGATGTATGGTTTTGAAGTTATAAATATTGTGTAAAAAGTATATTTTAAACTGTATGAATAATGGGATTATGTGTCACACTAAGTCGAGGGGATGTGTGGGAGGTAACATCTATGTCATTGGTTATTTTATGCCTCCCCCTGGGTGTGACCTGTATGTGTGAGTTGGAAATAAAAGCCAGGCTGGATGAGCCAGTCCAGAGTTCCTGTTTTACCCTCAAAGTGAAGTGTCGTCTCATTTTTGGGGGAAGGATTTATTGCATGCTGTTCCAGTTGACTGCTAGGAGTGTAAGCCTATTCGTATGGTTCCTATTCAACTGTCTACAGCATTCAGAGGCTTGAGAGCATTCATATGCTTCTCAGATTCGGTGATTGTGGTGTCTGCCAGAGTGCTTGGAGTCCTCAGGAAACGCTAGGAGCATCCATTAATGGAGGTACCCGGTCGAGGTGCCAGGCGAACCGTTACACTACCGTTAATTTTAATTATTTTTGTTTTGAGCATAAATATTATTTGCAGTGTATAGAAATGTCCATGAGGGCAGTGATGGATCTGATGCACACTAATGCTTTTATGGTTGTCTTTGACACTTTAATCAGTACATAACATTTTACACTAGCTTCATTGATGACCTTTTATAATATGATCTGTTAGTGAGACAGCACTCCATAATTGGTGGAGCCAATGAATTCAATGGTTTGCTCCATACATCTCATGTCAGGTATAATGCTACACAAATGGAATTCTGGGATTTATTGATTTCTGTGACAGGGCAGTTGGGATACACACTTTTCTCCAAAGAAATAGATTGCAATACTTATTATAGACATCTAACGTCCATCCTAATAAATTGAAGAATCCAGTGTTTAATATTTACATTTGATACATAATAACTCTTACCCAATATAGACACCAAATTAGACTGAAGTCATAACTGGTATATTTCATGCTCATGGTTATGACACCATGTTAAAACCTTAATAATATGAAAAATGTAATATTGAAAAACATCATAATTTGTAACATGTAGACAGAAGTAAAAGAGCAATATGTGTCCATGCAGTCAATACCAACTCTCATAACATTGTAGTTTTCACTATGTCTAGCTGGAAGCTTTTTTAATAATGATACATCCTCACCATCGATATCTTGCACACCACCTATGATCGCATATAAGTATAATGCCAACTAGGAGATCTGTTGGTGAGAACTGATCAATGTAAGCAAGCCAACTATGTAGGTTAATTGGACCTTTCTAAATGTCCGTCTTAAATGATCTATCGGAATCCTAGGGGAGGCCTTTTTTAGCAATAAATAATAACATGACATGTTTACTAGAAAGCATTACAGTATCGGCATGGATAATAAATTCAGAGGTCACATATTAATTTTACATTTGCAACATTTCAAATACATGTTTAACAATATTGTCTCCATTTTGGCAACCGTTAGATACTTTGTATTTAGTAATCTTCTAGGTGTGTGATATTCTGCATTGATGAATGGTATACTTGTTAGTATACTAGTTAGGAATATTTGTTTGTGTATATAATGCATTATCTGATCACTGTATATGAATTCTTCTAACAATGCTATAATAGATTTTTTGATATTGTTGGTTAAAGGGGTGATCCAGTTTAAGTGTTTTGCCTCACCATGTAAGGTGAGTAGAGATATTTACAGTTTATATCCAGTTCTTTAGAAAAGTCCAGTTAGGATTGAAACGTCAGATTTTTCTTTGTATAAACTGCAAAAAGAAAGCAGCATTTATTAAAAAATTACAAATCCTGTGCGTGCTCTCTATTATGGAAGATATTATTTTTAGATATATGTATATATCACAATTAAAAAATGCAAATATTTGCTAATATCTGTAAAAGTTCAATGTTAATGTGCAAGCAAAGACACTTCACAATTGCAATCACATGCAAATTCACAAATTAATCTCACGTTTTCCTTTCTGCAGTGCTCAGATGATCCACCCAAAGGCAGCTGTTCCATCATCTGGTTAAGCATATGAATTTAAGCTTGATTACTGATTCTGCATTGTGCATCTTGGTGCAATTGAAAGCAGATGCAATTAGGTCATTTTTTTAAAAAATAAATGGGGAGAGAGGCAGAAAAAAAATGGTCATACATAGTGTAAAAATGTCAGAATATTGATGAAAACCTCATATCTTGACATTTTCAAGTCTAAAAATAAACTGATGGACTATTGCTGATATTAGTCAATGTCATCCCTGCTAGGAAATAATACAAAATTACCAAACAACCCCCATAGATTAATGGGTAGCATATACAAAAGTATTGTATGAGCATGAGTAACAACCTTATGCCATAGTAACCAAGACAATGGAAGAATCAATGAAGAAGGTTGCAAAGCTATAATGGCTCAAACTAGAAAAACGTGTATAGTTAAAAGTCAAACATATCAGCCATATCTGTCTGTACATGGTTTATTGTAATTATTATCTTCTTAGATTTCTATCAGGAAGGTGAAGATAACAAAGAACTAGAAGCAAGTAAGTTATTATAAAACACCAGAATACCTCAATATTACCACTTTTGATGTGTGAAATGTGTTACTTCCTTATGTTGATGGTGGTATATGAAGCATCCTGCATCAACATTGGCATACCATTTAAATAATTCATAGATCTGCTCATGGAAGATAGTGAAAAAACAACTGGATTGCTGGGGATGAATGATGAAGACTAGAGTGGGAATCGCTTGGCATAACCACTAGCCCAGCTGACCAAACCTTCATAATCAATTCAATGTAAGCTCACCCATTTCTATTTTTGTGAGATAAATTAATACCATCGAGTTCAGTAACATTTGCAGCTTACTGCATACTTGTAAAGCAGTAGATATCATAATTGGAAATATCATTGATGATGGCCCTCTTCAATTTGGATCCCTAATATGGATATGAAAACTGCAATGATAACTCTAAGTATGTTAGCTTTTTTCTGTTCCTAGAAGAGGCAATTCTAAACTTAGTGAGGCCTTAGGCGAAGTTCAAATATAGCTCATCACCCCAAACTCCATAGTCTCTATCATATTACCCCAGTCCCATATACTTTTAACACACACTACCCAGTGATCTCAATCAAAACCCAGATATATAACCCCATCATCACCCCATGTCACAAATTTCCAATCAAATTCCTCTCAGTCCATATAGTCCCAGGCAAATTAGCACAGCCTTATAGCCCTGTCCCTAACCCCAGCCCAATCAACTATCCAGCCATAATCTTTTGATCCAAACCATCATTCACATTACCTCTTGCCTTAATCTCCTCACTTAAATGCATTGTTACCCCCATCCAGCCCCAATCATATTATCTCCAGTCCCAGAATACCTTCCTAACTCCAGCCCCATAATCACCTCATTCTTCTAGTCCCAATTACCAACCCCTCAGCTATAATCTCCTCACTCTAAACCATATATTCCCCTTAACACCACTACAATTTGCTCATTACCTATAGTCCCAAATTTATGGACCGCTCACTCCAGAACACAACTTATTTTCAGCTATATCTAGCCTTCTAATATGCATTCTACCTTACATTGATAGGAAAATGTTATTCTAACTATATCAGCATCTTATAGTGCAACTGCTGCTATGTGCCTGTAGTTCATACAATTGTTCAGAAATGTTTTCATCCCTCCCTAAATATTCAGCTCAGATTTTGCTAAACATAAAAATGTTTATTTTTTTTCACAAGCTTTCAACACTCGTCTGGATATAACTATTAATCACAAAATGTTATTTTTATTTATTTATTTGGTTTAACAAAAGTGTGCGTTTAAAATACCAAAAGGTAACATAAGTATATAATTATTTTCTGTATTGCAGTGAACTGTACATTACCCCATCGCCCCCTTAGAACAAAAGTCATATCCAGTAGTTAGTATTTCACGGGGCTTGCAAATATGACTTTAATTCCTGCCTCTCTTTCCTAATGCAGTTTAATGAATAATGTGCTTTAGCCAGCAAACAATAGTTACTGCTTAATAGCACAGAGGCAAGAGTACTTTTTTCTGTAATCTTTTGCTTTTAAGAGCATAGGAAACTGTACGCGTAAGCTATGATTTTTTTTTTTTCAGCTTCACAGTAAAAACCATTATTTCCTGTATGGATATTACAACCCCCCAGGGAAAACCATACAGGGAGCTGCGCAGAGCTGATGTCTGTAATACGGCAGATTCTGAAATCGTATTAACACTTACAGTCCATTGCAAAAGAATTGTTACAATCTACAATGCAGAGAGGTCATTACCAAACTGTTCCCTAAGTGAATACTTTGAAATCAAGAAGCAGTGTACTTTTGTATTATTATTATTATTATTATTATTATTATTATATTATTATTTATATAGCGCCAACAAATTCCACAGCGCTTTACAGTGGGTGGACGAACCAACATGTAGTTGTAACCAGACAAGTTGGACACACAGGAACAGAGGGGTTGAGGGCCTTGCTCAATAAGCTTACATGCTAGAGAGAGTGGGGTAGAATGACACAAAAAGGTAAGGATAGTATTAGACTAGTGACAGTTGCAAGAGAGGAATCAGTCAGGAGCTATTTACAGTTTAATTGATACGCTTTTATGAATACTTTATACTATATATTTTATGTATGCTAGTATATGCCCACAACTGAAATATATAGTACAAATGAGGGAATATGTGTATGCTAAACACTGATCTAATATTGTTTAAGTCCACTTCATGCTGCCAAGACCGCTCTGATGAATTGAGGCATGGGCTCCACAGGACCTCTGAACAATATCTGCATGAAGACGTAAGCAGCATATCTTTTAAGTCTTGCAAGTTGCAATTAGGGGATCAGATTTGTTGTTCTAGCACATCCCACAGATGTTCAATCGGAGATCTTGGGATCTGGAGGCCAAGGCAACACCTGGAACTGTTTCTAACGTACCTTAAACCATTTCTGAGCAATTGTTGCGCTTATACAGGGGGCATTATCCTGTTAAAAGTTTCTTAGCAGAACATGAGCAGAGCATAACACTGCATTCACTAGCCTGCCTTCTTCCCTATTGCATGCTGCCATCTCTTACACAGGTAAATGATGCCCATGCACAGGGCCATCCATCTTATCTAAATGAAAATGTGATTAATCAAACCAGGCGCCTTTCTCCTTTGCTTCATCATCCAGTTCTGATGGTTACATCACCACTGAAGGCGCTTTCAAAGATAGATAGGGGTCATAGTGGGCACTCTGATCTGTCTGTAGTACACAGCCCCATACACAGCAAACTGAGGTGCACTGTGTGTTATGACACCTTTCTATCATACCGGATGGGTGATCTTTCTATCCTCCAGTGCACCAATATGCCTTGGGTGCCCATAACCATGATGCTGTTTCACAGGTTGTCCTTCCAAGCTCTACTTTAGGTAGGTGCCAATTACTGCATACTAGGAACACCCCAAAAGACTTGCTGTTTTGGAAATGCTCTGGCAGATGCTATTGTAACAATATAAACAATGCAATTCACTTCACTTGCCAGTATTTTTAATGTTGTGGCTGATCAGTGTATGTATGTGTGGGGCTTCTATTCTTGATATACATATATACAAAACAACATTAGAGCATATCTATCTATGTGTGTGCATGTGTTTATGTGTTAGATTATGTTTTCAAATCTTGTATTGCAAAACGTGTAGCAGTATTTCACAGTGCAAAATGACAAAGTGAAGTAGAGATGTCATATCTGGGTATTTTGAAAAATATGTTTAGAATTATTTAGCAATTTTATTGACTGATAAAGGGTAGAAGGTATCTAAAATATCTCACAATATGGTAACAATAATTTATTGTTCAATACAGTCCATCCTTATATTTTTACTTGTTATTTGTTCAATGCATTATCTGCAGAAGTTTATTGACTTTAGTGTTAATCAAAATGAATTCATATACACCACAGGGATGGCATAGGGGTTGCCAGTTCTTTGTAGGCTGTTTTTTTTTTTGTTTTTTTTAAACCCATCTACAACATTACACAGAGATTATACAAAGAATAAAGAGATTTGCCAAACAGTTGTTAATCAAAGACAGTTGTATTTGAAATTTGGAAATAGAATGTAAAATAGCCAAGATTTAGATTAACAGGAGTTGTTTCTATTCAATGGTTCATATCACAGGAAGTATGATATTAAGGCAAGATATGTTAAATGCCACTCTTCAATAATCCCCAATGAGAATAGACCCAGTCAAATTGTCCATCCTACACTTTTACCAATTGTCTCAGTGGGATTTCTTTTTCCAAAATAAAATTGCTTCTATTAACTTGATTCATACAGTTACCTTGCAATTTTGTAGTTTTTATTTTAAAAAAAGAAAGAAAGAAAAATAAAGAAAAAATACACTTACAAATAACATGGTAAGGGTGGATTTAAATGTACAGACTATAAATTACCATTGCCTGCTGAATATTATAGTTTTGCAAAAGTAAGCCACTAAAATGCTGTATGATTTGTAGAAAGTTTATTATAATACTTCTTTAACAACTCTGAAAATTTTAGAAAAAAAATAACCTGTTATAAAAGATGTTATTGTCTGATTAATCATATATGTTTTAATATATATATATTTTTTATTAATATTATTATTGGTATAAAAGCTAAAAGCCAAAGTAAAGGCCCCTTATCTTCTACCACGTACAGTAGAATCACTCAGATAAAGGGACACAACCAAAAATGTCAATTTAATTTGAATTTACCAACTTTTAACAACAAAACACACGCACTAAACATTTATTTTATAGAACACCATCAAACTAATGACAAAAAACGACTTTACTTGAAATCATTTGTTGATGCTGATGATGAGTCCATCATGACTCATGGGCATAAGAGGGTCTTTTTGTTGCTCTTTTGTCATAGCCACACTTTGGTCCTCTTGTTTGGAAGTGTCCATCACACAACCATCAATGCTTTTTGCATACTTCACCTTCTTTAAGAAAGTTATGATAATTGGAAATGTTGGCACTGGTAAGAGTGTTTATTATTTGCATGGTAATGCTCATTGTCTATGAAAACCACAATCCTTTTGATACGTGAGATATCAGTGTCTCAGCACACTAAATATTTTTCTATTAGCAAATGTAGTATATTATAATGCTGAATGCATTTGGTCCCGAGTCAGTTTAAAATCAGTGATTTATACATATTCTCAATCCTATCCCCTGACAAGCAAGTTTAATCTCTCATGAGACTTGCCTGAGAATATTCCCAGGTAAGTCTCTACTGAGATTTTAAAGCACCGAAAAGCCTTCATAAAGACTTTTCCCACCTTAAAATCTCATTCCGCATTGATCCCTAGTAGGGCTCACATGGATTTTTTTTTGTTGTTGTTGCAGTGTAATTTTCTTTTTTTTGGCATTTGATTTTGTGATTCAGGTCTTTTTTTATTGTAGCATTAAAATATAATGGATTTTTGTGGTCTTTTGGGGGGCAGAAAAATATATTAGAAAAAAGAAAACTTCTGAAAATAGGTATTCTTTTTTTATATTTTACAGGTGTTAGATTTAATGCTCCCTCGCATTTATTAAGTAGGGAGGAGTATGTATTGCATTTTTTTTTTTTACTATTGGGGTTAGTTTGGGACAGGGAGGGAATTGATCCTAACTTTGCTGGGATGGACAATGGCAAATTCACCTCCTTCATCACATTTAATATACTCCCACCCAATGCCCATGGGTAAAGTAGTAAGGCAGTGGACAACAGTATGCTCTCCTGCCATTGATTACTAAATAGTCTTCTGCTTTCCATGTCCGCTCCTTGAGCATTATAATTGTAGGTTAGTATACCTCCATGCGCCTAAGGGTAACTTGGACTTTAGTATGTCTGCCTCAATATTTTCTTACAGAGCTCACACATGTTGGCCACGGGTGAGGCGGGGGGATGGGTAGTGACCCTCTCTACCTTCCTATATTGAATTATTAGTCCCAACCAGGGCTCGAGTCCTGCAGGAACGCGTGGGAACGGCGTTCCTGCACTTTTTTCACAGGAGGAACGCCGTTCCCCCTGCAGGCACTCAGGGGGCGGCAAAAAATGCTGCCCCCAAATGCCCTGTGTTCCCACTGCTATGGCAGACGGCTCTCTCTCCCTGTCACACGCGGCGAGGGAGCTGTGTCCTCTCTGCTCCCTCTCGCCGCGCGCCGTTTTCTGATGCAGGAAGCCGGCTCACTGCATCAGCAGACAACCCGCGCAGCGAGAGGGAGCAGAGAGGACACAGCTCCCTCGCCGCGTGTGACAGGGAAAGAGAGCCGTCCGCCTCACTGCAGCCCCACTGGACCCCAGGGACCCATCCATGCCAGCTTTCCTAAAAGGTAGGGAGGCTGGGTGGGTGGGCAATGTTTATTTTAATAATAATAATAATTTGTATATGTGTATGTCTGTTAGTCTATGTATGTGTGTGTGTGTAGGTCTGTTAGTCTATGTATGTGTATGTCTGTTAGTGTATGTGTGTGTGTGTGTGTAGAAGTGTATGTTTGCGTGGATGTGCTTCTGTTAGTGTATGCACGTGTGTGTGTGTATGAGTGTATGTGCTTCTGTTAGTGAATGCACGTGTATGTGTGTATGTGTTTCTGTAAGTGTATGTTTGTAAGTCTCTGTCAAATCAGTGAGAGTCTGTTTGTCATTTAGTGTATGTGTGACTATTAGTGTGTGT
This sequence comes from Pelobates fuscus, assembly GCF_036172605.1. NCBI lineage: Eukaryota > Metazoa > Chordata > Amphibia > Anura > Pelobatidae > Pelobates > Pelobates fuscus. Next base: position 206,287,889 of record NC_086319.1, read on the forward strand.
CTGTCAGTGTGTTTGTGTGTGTCTCTCTGTCAATGAAAGAGTGTTTGTCAGTGAATGTGTGTGTGTCAAATCAGTGACGTCTGTGTGTTTGTCACTGAGTGTGTGTGTTACTGTCAGTGTGTATCTGCCAGTGTGGGTGTCTGTCAGAGAGTGTGCTTAAAGGGACACTATAGGCACCCAGACAACTTCAGCTCATTGAAGTAGTCTGGGTGCAGTGTCCCAGTCCCCTTAAACCTGCAAGTGTAATTATTGCTGTTTCTCAGAAACTGCAATAATTACCTTGAGAGGTAACTCCACCTCTAGTGGCTGTCTACCAGACAGCCACTAGAGGGACTTTCGGGTGGTTAGGTGACAAAAATCGCCTAACTGATGCTGGACGTCCTCACCCTGTGCATGAGGACATCCAGCATCTGCTAAATACCCATAGGATTTTAACCCCCATCAGTGTCGAGTGGGGGAGGGGAGGACATGAGGGAGGGGGTCACTATATGGAATTATAGTGCCAGGAAAACAGCTTTGTTTTCCTGGCACTATAGTATTTCTTTAAAAGGAGCATGAAAAGGTGGAGTCTAAAGAGGAAGGGGTGGGTTCTTAATCAGGAAGCGGTGCACCCTTGACAGGAAGGGGTGGTTAATTTAGATTAGGGGGTGCTCAGGTATAGTCACTGTGAGTGTATGTGTGTGCACGCGTTTATATATGCATACGAGTGGGTTTTTTCCCCCACTTTTTTCCCCAGGACTTGACCCCTGGTCCCAACCCAATGTTAGTGATGCATCTGTACCAGGTCCCACTATGCTATTTAACAGGCACCATCCCTATGTTATGGGATCTTTCTATTGACAGGGTAGCAATGGCTTACAACCAGTGTGAATGGAGCCTCGTAAATACCAGGAAAGGCTGAGGCCCACATAATAGTTTTAAAGGAGTGGCTGTGTAGCCAGTTAGTACTGGCCTGGAAGTCTTCCTCGAACAATAACAAAAAAACCCTACTGGGAAAACATTAAGACAGGAAAAGAGGGGAGGGGGAAAAGCACAATCTGGACAATCAATACATTTAATTTAATACACAGGACCAAATCATATGGGGAAACATTTAGGCACCCATAACAGCACAACATAAAATAGCAGACTATGGATCTCTGGGTCATAGGAATTTATAAGCTCTGCCACGGCTGCAACCAGATTTCTGAGAAGGCAGGTTGTGAAAAACCCCTGACTGATTGCAAGAGACCTACAGCAAGACTTGAGCAGGCACTGAGGTTTCAGTGAGAACAGTAAGGCACCTACTAAACACAGAATGTTTCCATGCCAAGTCTATAAGACATACACCACTACTGACCCAAAAGCACAAGAAAAGTACAAGAAAAGACTCCAGTAAGTTCAAAATCATATAAAAGTCACAGAAGTTTGGGGATTCTCTTCTGTGAGGCGATGAAACAAAACTAGAACTTTTCGACCCAATGGATCATCTGTATATCTGGAGGAAGAAGAATAAAACATATTCTGAAATGAACACTCTACCTACAGTTAAACATAGTGGTGGCTCGATGATGCTCTAGGGCTGCTTTGCATCCTCTGGCACTGAAAACTTGCTGTATGTGGAAAGCAAGATGGGCTCATTGAAGTATTAGGAAACCCTGGAAGAAAACCATGAAGCTGAAGCGTGGGCATCATTGGACCTTCCAATGATCCAGAGCATACCTCAAATTCCACCAAGGCTTAGTCAGTCTTGGTTGCAGGAGAAGTCCTGGAATATTCTACAGTGGCCATCACAGTCACTTGACTTGAACCTCATATTTGGTAGGATTTGAAGAAGGTGGATGCAGCATGCAAACCCAAGATATAACTGAACTGCAGGCCATTGCTCATGACCAATGGACTAAGATCCCTCAGTTTTGCTGACGGAAGCTGGTATCTGACTACGCATCTTATTTGCAGCAGGACCAAAATGAATCTCCAGGTCTATTAAATAATTGTATTAAAGTATTTTGTTGACCATACATTAGCAGGGAAGTGTTTGACTAAATAACACTATTGAAAGTTTCTAAATATATCAAAATAAAGATGAAAGAGTTATCTAATGTTTCAATCTATTATTTTGGGGGGAGTTAGGGTTGAAGCCAGGGTTTGCTTAATCTTTGAACAGCACAAGGACATACCCCAAGATTGGTGGGAGATACCAAAGTCAGACTGACTGGTCTGGCACTCGGTCACACACTGAGGGACCAACACCAGGAGGAATCCTGTTGGCTTAGCAAGTGTGCCGCCAGGTGTCGGGTCTCTCCACACAGTCTGCCCTCCTGCAATCCAGGGAGGGGAGCCCAGCAGCCTATTGTCAGACCATGAGATGTTCCAGCCTATCAGAGCATTGCTACTATACTCTGATTAGCCAGAGCTTGATAGAGTGTGACTCCTGGTCTGTACCGGGTGGAGGTCCACATCAGATTACTGGACTCCCTCCCCTGGCATTACCCCGCTCTGATAGGAATTTCCCCCATTGGATACCCAGTTCACTGGACCACTGGAATGTTTCCCCTATTTGCAAGGAAACAACAGGAGAAAGGGTAATTATATATATTTTTTTATTTTTATAATTATAAATGATAATAGTAATTATAAATAAAGCCTTGCAGTTGATCGTATCTGTAAGTGGTCAAGGGAGAGGAGGGACAGTGGGGCAGTGAACCACTGGCCATGGTGGGTTGGTGTTGAGGCTGGGGCACTGAAGAAATTCCTGGTTGATTGACATGCTGGCAGGGCACTTTTTGGAATTTGTTGGAGTTAGAATTCTTGACCACTGTAATAGTGGTTTGTTGTTGTTTACCCCCATTTTTTCCAGTCTGCAAGTGGGCGGGGGGGGGGAGTGGGGAGGGAGTTGCATTAAAAAATGGAGAGTGGAAATTTGATAACAGTTGTCTTTTATATGTGTCCTAGTCTTGTTCTGAGTCCTGTCTGCCTCACTATGCAATACACCTTTTATTGAACAGAGTGACATTGCTTACTATGCAGTATACGATTTAAAACTGTGGACAGATAATATGAAATATTATTATATATTTATACGCCCACACCACCAAGTCTGTCTATCTGAAGTACATATTTGCAATCATGATTTTAAACTCCCAGTGACCTTTGTTTATGTAGTTAATGATTTCTTAGAAGACATCAGAGGCGGAACCCATTGGTAACAAATTTAATTAGACTTAAGGGCAAATTGTATTGTCATGGAAAATGTCCATGGCAGATGACTTTGAAGTAATATTTGTGTAATCATGTGTGAACGAAATGTAACTGGTCAGCAATTGCACTCTATAAGATGAAAGGAAGTTAAACATTCTCATAGGCACATTTAATTGATTGACGGCTAATTGAAATACATATACAGGCCCTGTAAACAATATTCAGAATATCATATTCAATACAAGTTTTTTTTTTTTTTTACTTGAGTTCATTATTAAACCTTCTTGATGGTTACACGTTATATTTTTTTTACAAATACTAACACAAAAAGTGGTTTTATTTTCATACTACAGGGATTGTTAATTTACAGAGTTGTAGAAGTGGAAGAGACATTCTGCTTAATGAATGCTGTTGCATCAAGCATCACGTTGTAGTGGCTAAGACTGAGTTAACTCTGTGCCCTTTTTGTACCAGCCTAATGGATTGTTAATGCAGACAGCACCCTCTGTTAAGCAGTTTAATATTCTTTAGCCAGTGCTATGCAGTATAGTTTGCTACATGTATCGATAGGAGAACAATACAGAATTTTTTAATAGAAATGCTGATAGAAAATGTATACTGCAGGCTGTATTAAGGTCAATGCAATCAAGCAGAGTGGCCCATTTATAAGCATAACTTATTAAGTATGTTCATTTATGTTCACCTTTCTTGTGATTCTTAACCCTATCTGTCCCAACTATAGGCTTGTCATTAAAAAAAAACAGCTGTGGCTATAGTCACCAGGGAAAAATGTGAATTGGGGCACACCTGGAATATGCAATTTTCAGCAGTGGTGCTACCGTAAAGACCAAACATAATACAAAATATAGATTAAGGAACAGCACACACACAAAAACACAGTTTTACATTTTCCGAGATTATTTAAAGCGACACTGTCATGCCGAACTTACCTTTCCCCAATTGTTTCCTCTTCTCTCCCTCTCTCAGGATCTGTTCTTCATTTCTTCCTGTTTGCTCTAGTTTTCTTTAAAACTTAAGACAAAGTAGGGACTATTTTGTCTTATGTATTTTTCCTACGCTTGACCAGCTTTGACCCAGGGGAAGAGCAAAGTCCATGAGCGGCAGGTAGGGGCCCTCAGATACAATGGTTGAGGGACCTACTGCCTCCCCCCGGCCCACACCCATGCTTCCCACTCTGATTGGTTGGTTTAAGCCAACCAATAAGAGTGCCCTGATAGGTAAATCTTGAGCCTTGCAAGTAACCAATCAGGTAATGCTCAAGAGTTACCTATCAAAGCACTCTTATTGGTTGGCTTATACCAACCAATCAGAGCACTCTGAGTCAAATTGCAGGGCGTGGGAGGCTTTATAAGCCTTCCCCCGCCCTGTAGAGCTCAGTTTGCGAGGTTCCCTTGCTGAGTGAAGTTGTATTCTTTTTTTAACGTCAGGGTTTTTTTTTCCCTCTGTGTGTTGTTTTTTTTTTTTGCGCTCAGCTTTGTTTGATTTATTTGAAGGGAATTATGGATTTTTTGGGGGGGTTTAGAAAAAAGAAGACATCTAGTGGTAAGTATGATTTGTTTTTATCTTTTATTTCCAGGTATTTAGCTTCTTATTCCCCCCTCACTATTTTTAGGGTGTGGGGGTAGGTAGGAATTCATTTTTTGAGGGGTGACTAGGGGCAACCACCCACTGCTCACAGGAGGGGGCAGGCAGGGATAATATGTCCCACTCTGTTGTCACTAGGGCCCCCACCTGCTGCTCATGGTTGGGGGCAGGGTGGGATAAGTTTGTCCCCCCTATGGTATCTTAGGGCCCCCACCTGCCACTCATGGGTGGGGCCTGGAGGTGGGCAATATATCCCCCCCCCTTTTTCAACAGTTCCCCCAATCCGCCACTCATGGGTGAGGCCAGTGGGGGGGCAATAGGTCCACTGCCCTATTTTCACTAGGGCCCCCATCCTTGAGTGGCAGGTGAGGCCAGTGGGGGACAATAGATCCACCCCCCCCCCCCCCCCCCATTTTCAATAGGTCCCCACCCACCGCTCATGGATTGGGGCTGGAGGGAGGCAGTAGGTTCCCCCCCATTGTATCTGAGGGCCCCCACTCACCGCTCATGGGTGGAGGTCAAGGGGGGACACTAGGTCCCCCATTTAGTTTACATGCCTTTAATTTACTTGCAGTATTTTTAAAGGTGCACCACTAAGGGGCATGTTATTAGAATGTTAGGGTTTGTTTTTTTTACAACAGTGAGCAGCCACTGGCTGCTCACTGTTTAGTACAAAAAATGAAAATACAGCACACCCCCTTATCCAGTAAACAGAAACTTTGGTGCTGACAGAATTTGTTAGTTTTTTTAAAAATCTAGGCAAAAAATAATGGGGGTTTAGTTACATTATATGATCATACATTGCATAAGCCTGCCACAGCATCAATGTACTCCATCTTTGGCAGGACCTACTCTAAAAGCCAAATGTGTGCTAAATGTTCACTGTTTAGTAGACATGCCCCTACTCGTGGTATAGCGCATAGGGGCTGAAGGGAGATTGTAATCTCCCTTAATTACTAATACTAAGTAATCCTTTAAAAAACACTGTGGGAATTAGTGAGGCATGAATAGGATTGGAGTTTATTCATTCTAATGAAATTCCGATCCAAACAAAAACTCCCGAATTGCGTCCTAACACGAATGGATCAAACTGTTCACATTCTGTTAGGACGAAATTCAGTAGTTTTTCCAGCGTTCGAATGCCGAATGAAGCAGCAAGAGGAAGGTGAGAATTATGGGAAAATTGCTTTGACCACATGAAATGGAGCAGACTTTTATTTTTTATTTTTTTATTTTTGTACAATAATCTTTTTTTCATCATTTTTTTCAACATAAATTTTCCTGTCAGAAAGATACCCAGAGTTGACTATACATAAGGCTCTCTATTATACAATGCGGTTATGCACTATCACTACTGACACAGTCAGACTCTATTGGGGTTCATTTATTTATGTGTGGTGTATCACTGTAATTGGTTGTGATAGGATAGGTTACGTGTAATAAGTTACTTACAAAGCATCTTATATTGCCTTGATTGTATATCTCATATTTATTTAAAATAATCATCCATATTGAAACAGGCAATTCATTAAAAATAAGTTTCTTTCTAACAAATCATTTGAGTGCGGTATCATATGTTTGTGTATATATATTTAAGGTAATAAATGTGGGCTACCTTGATACCTAGCACCAATATAGATAGAAGAGTGCCTGTACATATCACAATTTTTGCATAAGACAAAATAGTCTTACTACTTACTACTTTGTCTTATGTTTTAAAGAAAACTAGAGCAGACAGGAAGAAATGAAGAACAGATCCCGAGAGAGGGTGAGAAGTGGAATCAGTATGAGAAAGGTAAGTTAGGCATGACAGTGCCGCTTTAAATCACCTATCTGAGCAAACAAATAGGCAGATTCAGTTCCACCATATGGCCATATTGTGTTAAGCCCACCACTACGCCGCAGTATCCCAATATTGGTGGGACCTACACTAATTTCAATGTGGAATATAAATTAAATAGTGCTAAATGAACCAAAGTATATTTACTTAATCTGTTGAAAGAGCATTGTGAAGGTATATAATGCAAAATGAATGTGGTAAAAAAACACAATGCAAAAAACGTAGTGTCAAAACTAAACAATTAACATAATAGTGCTTTAATGTACATACTCACAATGCAAATTATCTATCTGCTCTACATAAAATGAAAATTAATATTAAAGTGACATTGCTATGAAAACCTCTTCAAATGTATACTTTATTTTGGTTACTGCCAAAGTTGCATCTGAAGCTGGGGGAAATGGCAGGGTGCTCAACCCAAAAGGTAATCTTTTCTGAACTCCAAACATATATAGAAAAAAAAGAAACTGGTGCCACACCCAGAAAATGTGTTTTTCAGCAGCGGTGCTGTCATAAAGACCAAAGTGTATTCTATAAGGAGCATTGTATTGGACTATGCTGGCAGAGAGGTAAGCATCACTGAGGAAGCCTCTCCTGGAAAAAGGTAAGTACATGTTTGATTTTTAAAATACCTCAAAACAGAATGCACCTGTCATGGTTGATTATATATTTCCTACCTGTTCTATGTTAAATTTTGTATTTACTGTGTATTAATATTTGTTTTTGTATTTTATTGTACCCTAATTGTAACAATGCAATGATTTGTGGACCCAGGACATACTTGAAAACGAGAGAAATCTCAATGTATCTTTCCTGGTAAAATATTTTATAAATAAATAAATAAATAAAATGTGAATGCAGTGCAGTTGTTAGGGTTTTTGACAGGTGGTGCACAGAAGGCAGTAATAAGTCAAATGCCACCAGAATTGCCGTCTTATGCCATGTAATGTCTTTCTCCCCCCCCCCCCCCCCCCCTCCCCCCCATGAGGATCAAGGGTGTATCATGATAATGGTAAAGGACTTTGAGATGGATATTTTCTGGTTCAAGGATTTTTCCATGGGATAAAGAATAACCTTCTGGTGATGTGGGAAGTTTATCGGAGGTGGTAGTTTGTATTATCTCCTGTAGGATGTGAGGCATGAAACCAACAAAGTGATATTTCTGTAATACTGTCATTTCTAGTTTAGTTTTATCTGTTTCAGAATAATGCATCTTTGAGAGTGCATCGGCTTTTAGTTTTTTTGATGCTGGTCGATGGGCAACATGAAATGAAAAACAAGTTAAAAAAGGTGCCTATCTTGTTTGTCGGGGATTGAGATGTATGGCGTTAGAGATATTCAAGATTTTTATGGTAGGTATACACAGTTATGGGGTATTTATCCCCTTTCAATAAATGTCACCCTTTTTCAAATGCTTTCTCAATAGCTTATAACTCCTTGTCGCCTACTTTATAATTGGACTTTGTGTCTGTTGTGAGAATAAAAGGCTATCGGATGTAATAATCCTGTTTTGACATCTCTGTGATAGCACTGCTCTTGCATCAACGTCCAGAAATTTGCTATGCTTGTAGATAGATTCAGTATTTCAATGTACTTAAATATAGAAAGAAATGCATCTGGCTAAAAAAATACCAACAGGTTTTCAAACACCTGACATTTTTTTTATGCTTATAGATAGAATTTAGTTCTTCAATGCACTTAAATATAGAAGAAATGTATTTTGTAAAGCACAGAATGTATTGAGAATTTGCAGTCATTAACCTTATAAATATCACAGATTTTTAAACTACCGTATATACTCGAGTATAAGCCGAGTTTTTCAGCACATTTTTTGTGCTGAAAAACCCCAACTCGGCTTATACTCGAGTCAATGTCTGTATTATGGCAATTTGCATTGCCATAATACAGACAGGGGGCTGTGGGGGCTGCAGAGATGTTACTTACCTCTCCTGCAGCTCCTGTCAGCTCTCTCCTCCGCGCCGTCCGTTCAGCACCTCGGTCAGCTCCCAGTGTAAATCTCGCGAGAGCCGCGGCTCTCGCAATACTTACAGTGGGAGCTGACAGAAGAGCTGAACGGACGGCGCGGAGGAGGAGAGAGCTGACAGGAGCTGCAGGAGAGGTAAGTAACATCTCGGACAGCCCCCCTTTCCCCCCCACTGAACTACCAATCCCACTGGACCACCAGGGAAGGAGAGCCCCCCTCCCTGCCATGTATCAGGCAGGGAGGGGGGACGAAAAAAATAAAATATAATAATAATAAAATAAAAATAATAGTACTTCAATTTAATAATAATACAATAAAAATAATAATAATTCAATTTAATAATAAGAAATAATAATAATAAAAACAAATATTAAAATAAATAAAAATAGAATTGCCCATCCCCCACGGCTCTGCAACACACACACACACACACACACACACACACACTGCACTCATACGCACACACACTGCACTCATACGCACACACACTGCACTCATACACACACACTGCACTCACACACACACACTGCACTCATACACACACACACACTGCACTCATACACACACACTGCATTCATACACACACTGCACTCATACACACACACTGCATTCATACACACACACTGCACTCATGCACACACACTGCATTCATACACACACTGCACTCATGCACACACACACTGCATTCATACAGACACTGCACTCATACACACACGCTGCACTCATACACACACGCTGCACTCATACACACACGCTGCACTCATACACACACTGCACTCATACACACACTCTGCACTCATACACACACACTGCACTCATACACACTCTGCACTCATACACACACTCTGCACTCATACACACACTCTGCACTCATACACACACTCTGCACTCATACACACGCTCTGCACTCATACACACGCTGCATTCATACACACACGCTGCATTCATACACACACGCTGCATTCATACACACACGCTGCATTCATACACACACACTGCATTCATAAACACACTGTAAAATAAATATTCAATTAATATATTTTTTTAGGATCTAATTTTATTTAGAAATTTACCAGTAGCTGCTGCATTTCCCACCCTAGTCTTATACTCGAGTCAATAAGTTTTCCCAGTTTTTGGGGGTAAAATTAGGGGCCTCGGCTTATATTCGGGTCGGCTTATACTCGAGTATATACGGTAACTTCAGAGCCCAACAGCTCTTATACTTAGGAAATTAACATGTTAGTGTTTAGCAACCACTATTTATCTCTAAGAGTATTGTTAAAACCTTTTGGTGCCCTCTACTTACCAGTCATTAGGTATTATACTTGGGATAATTGTCATGCTTGTTACAGTCTTTACCATCATTTACCATATATATATATATATATAATATTTTAATATTTCCTTATATATATATTTTATATTATTCCTAATATAGCATTATGATATAGACAAACTTTTTGACACTCTAGGCACAATAGGTTTATTATGTTTGAAATAATTAAAACTAGTTTAATATTCCTTTTAGCTAATTATAAGTATTACCTCACACAATAATTTTTAAGAGAAACAAATGTTTTTTCTATAGCTTTATTTAAACAAAAACCCCTTTTATTATTAGAAAACCTTGGATCATAAATTATATTCAATTATAATTTTTATTTCTGTATCAAAGCATATACATAAGAATATATTATTTTTTTATTTATATAATAAAATATTTTCATTGTCATATATTTAGGAGATAATTCATTTTTTTAGAGATTATATTTTTCTTACACAATCCTCTATATATTCTTAATTACTTCACTCCTAATATAACAATAATCCCAAATGTGTTTTTAGGATAACCTTCAATACAATTTTCAATAAACCTTCAATACAATATTTAAACATATTTGATAATAACAACTCTTATCCTAATATAATGATTTTCTTACTAAATATTTTTTATTACTTATAAACAACAATATAGTCTTAAGGTTTTGTTTAGGTGATAATACCTTTTAGTTAGAGCTAACACATAATTATTAGATTTTTCCTGTTGATCCAAAAGAAGGCTAAAAACAGTCTGAAGTGCTTCCAGTTGTGCAACAAACTAGGAAAAATGCCTTCTTGACCCCAGAATGGTAGTCAGATATCTCCTTGGATCAAGGAACTATTAAACCACTAATTAAAATGTATATACCAGTATATTATGTTTTGCAAGTATTTATCAATTTGCTGTTTAAACATTTGTATAGACTCTGATAAAACTACCTCTTCAGGCAGAGAATTGCAAATTGTTTTTACTGTAAAAAATCCTTTCCTTTGTCTTAGATTAAATCTTCTTTCTTCCAGTATAAATGTGTGACCTTTGTCCTATATATGTAGTGCTATTTATGAATAGATTTCTGAACATTTGTTTGTAATGGTCCCAAATATATTTGTATAATGCTATCATATCCCCTCCGAAGTGCCGTTTTTCTAAACTAAAGAGATTTAAATGTGTTAACCTCTATTCATAACTAAAATGTTCCATTCCTTATATCAAATTTGTAGCCCCCCTCTGCACTTTTTCAAGTGCCATAATATCCTTCTTTAGAACAGGTGACAGATGACATAGGGCGGCGCTGCGGCACTCTTATGCTCGCCGCCGCTTGAATGGCACGAGGTATTGGGCAGCATTTGGGTGTGTGCACCCAAAAGCAGGAGGTAGGGTTATACTAGAAGGTGGAGACAAGATTCCCAATAGAGTGGGGCGGAGGTGTGTCCATCTCCCCTATATAACCACATCTAACCCTGTGCTCAGTTATACTGTACTCTCGATGTGAACACATCTCCATTGCATTCTATTGACTCCCTGGTGTTTGACCCATATTTGCTTATCTCCTCATCTGTGAACCTGTGCTGCTTGTCCTGACTTTTAGCTTTTCCTTACCACGCTTACGCTTATCCTTTTTTGCATCTCACTTTTGCTTATTTCTGCTACTTGGGCTTCTCCTGTCAAACCCCAATACTACCCAACCCTTCCATCACCCTATATAGTAACTATTATTCCCACTCAAATCTTTCCCGATCTAAACTCCTTGAAACTGATGCTGCCCTGGTACTGTAATTAGCTAGGTTGCATATGCTTACCCTCCCATATCCCGTAGCCCAGGGTTAGTTGAACAATCAGTGGAATAAGTTATTTCCTGGGTCTCACTGGAGTGTGGACCCCAAAGACCCTGTGGTCAACATTGCACTGTCTGCAATGGTTGAGATAAAAGCCAATGTCAGCTGTCCCAGAACATTTTAGAGAAGTACTTTAGCAGGGCAGTCCTGCATTACTCCAACCTCCAAGTGCCAGGCATCTGCTCTCCAATCCAGGTGCACTCGAGCAGTGGGTAGGCGGTGAATGGCTTAAAACCCCCTTTGCATGTCTCTAACTCCCCCCCAACCCCTTTGTGTGTCTCTTATCTCCAGACCCTTTATTTCTCTCCTTCTCCACCACAGTCCCTCTGTGTGGATCTTTCTCCCCTTAGTTCGTTTTGTGTGTCTCTCTTCTTTCCAGATCCCTTTGTGTGTCTTTCCTCCCAAGCAATTAAACATAGATATGCAGGCAAAAATCCATAGATACTTACACAACCATAAAGGCACACAGGCATCGTTTTGAGGCACAGAGTCATAAAAGGCGCACAATCAAACAACATCATAAAGGTACACTGTCATACATACACTGGCATAATCATACAGAGACATACAGACATACAGAGACAGTCACACATAGATATACAGACACAGTCACACAGAGACATACATGCAGTGACATACACACATATAGAGACATACATGCAAACAGAGACATACGGAGACATGCAGGCATACAGAGGCATACAGTCATACAGACACATATATACATACAGGCATACAGAAACATACATACAAAGACATACAGGCCTACAGAGACATACAGGCATACAGAGACATACATACATACCAGTGTTAATTATGTCGGCAAATTTTTATTTAGTTTTAGTCATAGTCTTTTGACTAAAAAGCCATTTTAGTCGTATTTTAGTCATCTGAATTATTTTAGTTTTAATCAACTAAATCTCCAGTGGATTTTAGTTGACTAAATCTACTGAAGATTTTCAGTCAACACGACTAAACTCTAATAGGTTTAAATAAAGCCTCTATCTGTGTCTTTTGCCTCTTCCCCAGCCCCTCTGTATCTTTTTGTGTCCTCCCAGCCTCTCTAGGTGTCTCTCTCTCCCAAGCCCCGGTCTGTCTATTTTGCCCCTTCCACAGCCCCTCTGTGCAGTATTAATTTTGGCGGACTATGACTAAAACTAAATTTCAATTTAGTTTTAGTCACAGTATTTTCACTAAAATGCCATTTTAGTTTTAGTCGTATTTTAGTCATTTGAATTGTGTTAGTTTTAGTCTAGTTTTAGTCGACTAAATCTAAAACATTTTAGTCTACTAAAATTGTTAGTTGACAAAATTAACACTGATACATACAGAGACATACATGCGTACATAGACATACATGAGTACAGAGGCATATATACATAAGGCATACAGAGACATACATACATTCAGGCACACAGAGACATACATACTTACATACAGAGACATACATACATACAGACAGAGACAAACATGCATACAGAGACATACATACATACAGGCATACAGAGACATATATGCACACAGAGACATACATACAGAGACATACAAACATACATACAAAGACATACATGCATACAGAGGCATACATACAGAGACAGGCATACAGGCATACAGAGACATACATACAAAGACATACATGCATACAGAGACATACCCCCGTACTCCCAAATTAAGGCCTACTGTAGACATTGTGGAGTGTACTAAAGATTAATAGAGGTATACAGATACATACAGGCATACAGAGACATACATACATACAGAGACTTACATACATACAGGCACACAGAGACATACATACATACAGAGACATGCATACAGGCATAGAGAGACATACATAGACATACATACATACACAGAGAGTCACAATTACATACCTACTGTAGAGACCGGTCCCTGGGTGCATGCTGTTCGTCAAGCTTCCTGCTACCCAGCCACATTACTGGGCACCAGACACCCTGTGTGATTCATATCCCTGCCCCCTCCACACAGCCAGTGGCAGACAGCAGGTTAGGAGGCTGGCCGGGCGGTAGGAGGAGTGCTCCGCAGGCGGTAGGATGCTGGGTGGGCGGGAAGAGGCTTGGCTCCACTGGGCTGCACTCAGGGTAGGGAAGGCCACACTTCAAGAAATAAAATGGCTGGTGGGGAGCATTCTGCGCTTCCCTCCTGCCGGTCAGCCTGACATTGTGCCCCCAGGGCCAGTGCGCCCTAAGGCGGCTGCCTGGGCCGCCTTATAGTAGCGCCGTCCCTGCATGGAGGGGCTGCCTACAGTGCTTATGTAGCACTGTCTGGAAGGAAAACAAATCCCAGAGTGGGAGAAAAAATGACACCTCTCAAATGCTGCTTAGAAAATTGAATCTACCTAAACTCCAATAGGGCCAGCTCTGATGGAAATATTAACAAAAAATAAAATGTTTCTTTGTTAACCCCTTTAGCACACAGGTGGACAAAAGGTTGACCCTCATACAACCTGTCTAAAAACTTCCACAATACTTTGCCAGCTACGTTTGTGTGACTGCATGGATATACAATATTTGTAGCATTGTAGTTTGACTGTGGTTTTGTGTTTTTACTATAGTATGTACTGGCGTATTTGTTGACATTTGAATGCAATAATGTGTCTTTGAGCAAAGTTTTGACATTTGAATGCAGGTTTGGATTTGCAATATTGAGATTTGAATGCAAGGGTGGTTTACTTGTATGTTGTGTTAGTGTTTGAATGTAGGTGTGCATTTGTAGGTAGAGTTTGCATTTGAATGCAGGACTGTGCTTTAGCCTTTGAATGCAGGCGGTGTTACTGCATAGCTGCAGCCCTTCCATTGACCTAATTTCCTCTCCCTATCCCCCCAGCCCCTCCATTTGTCTAATATTCCCCCTAACCTACCCAGCCCCTACATTTGTCTCATTTCCTCTCCCCCAAGCCTCTTCATTTGTTCCACTCTCTGTTCCACTCTCTCCCCCCCCCCCACCCCAGCCCTCCCATTTGTCTCATTCCCTTTTTCACCTACCCCTCGATTTGTCTCATTGCCTTTCTCCCCCTGACCGTCTTGTACCTTTGGACTCTGTGTAGCCACACTACCCACTGATATCCATAGGAGGGGAGCACAGCACAGTGCTCCCCTCCTACTGGCCACCTGGTAATTGCAGGCTGTGGATGTGCACCAGGCCTGAAGTTGTGGTGGCCCAGTGGTGGCCCCTGAAGTGACAAGCCTGGTTACAGCTGTGACCCCTGTGACCATGTTACGTACCCCACTGCTTCAGTCCTCTTTACACCAGGTGAATTGATCTGTCTGGAGATCAGAAGGATTAAGGTGGTGTCACTTGAGTGTATCATGGAGCCGCCATGTGGCTTGCCTATATTTTTCGAACTCTGCTATTTTAGTATCCATTTTTTTTAAACTGGAGGTAAAGACACCACAACTCATTATTAACACGTAAATACACATATACAATGTACACACATAAACACACATATACAATGTACACACGTAAATAATTTTTTTTAGGACTGAAAAGAAAGAAAGCTTACTTATTCTGGATTACAGGCTTAGTAGTTTCCTTTGGTGTGCAACAGGTTTGGCAAACAGGTGTAGCTCTTCAAATGTTGTGGAAATAAAACCCCTGTAAATGTTTGCTTTATATGAAAAGTATAGTAGGTTATACTGTTCTAGAACATGTTCACCTTAGTCTATAAACTTTTAGGCAGTAGAGAACCATAAAATCCTGAAATCTTTAGAATTTTAGTACTTAAAGTGTTAAGCATGGTCCTTGTACATTGAATGTAACACTAACTGGCGAACAGCCTCGAGAGAGGTAATCTTGCAGCTCTATACATTGTCATTTATTTTAAGTAGCCTTTATTAATCATTTTTTATTTTCTGCCGTTCGTAAGTGTATTGTGCCGTTTTATTGCAGTATCTCCATGCAGCGACAGAGTTTAACATCATGAATATTATTTTATGACCATGTTAAAGTCCTACTTTAACTCCCGAATGAAAAAAGGTCATGACTGGACAAGGTTCAGAACAGCTTTTTTTTCTGGCTATTGAAGTGATTCACTAATAAGATGCTAACATTGAACTTTTTAGAAGTCTGACTTTAACCTTAAATGTACACAGAATGTTCCTAACAAAACTGAAGTTCTGGAATAATTTCAACGCACCTGTAATCTCTTTGAGATTGGATCTTTGTAATAACCAGGGCATATGCAATATTTCATATCTTTTCATCTTCCATCAGAAATCATTCAGAACATGTCCCTGTGGATTTCATGTATAAAGGCAGGGGCACAGAGATAACAATACGGCAATGGGGATAAAGCTATTTAAAGGGTGCTAACAGTCTAAGAGAATTTGTTTTATAGGCTGCATGATTTATAGTGCTACTTGACAAGCAAAAATACTTTCAGGTTTTTTTTTGTAAGAAATGTGTGCTTGAAATGCCTGTAAGGTTGGTAAAAAAAAAGACTATTGTGTAAATATATTAAGTTTCCATATTGACATTAATATTTTTAGATGGCTCTTTTACTACAGTAGCATAACTAAACACCAGGGGCACTGTACTAAAACAGTCAGCCCTTTGAACATACCCGTAGGATAGTGTAGTTACTGAACTGGACTTCAGTCATTTCCACTCCCCTCCACAAGACCACCGTCTCAAAGTTGCTTGTGTACTAATTACAATATTGGTTTAGAAAAGTTGGTTGAATCAACTTTTTTTAAATACATGGAGGTTTATGTTCTGCTGATAATATATTCTTCAGGCTGTGTCTTAATTTAAAATACAGACACAACAAGATGACGAAACACAGCCCAATGAAACACGCATGAAAAGCTTGCAAGTTTTTGATATTTGATTCTACAAAAGAAAATACTAGCACAGTGTGATATTGTTGTGATTAGAACCATGTAATCCAGAAGAAAACTATTCGGTACAATCTAAACTCAACAACGGAGCATTAATCAAGGCACACAAAATAGGAAACTGCTATTATACAGAGTTTATATCATCTGTAAAACTCATCATTTTAGCAAATACCCAAAAAGAATAAGACTGCTTTTAGCAGCTTCTAATTAACACAATAACCAAAGAAATCTCATTAAAATAAACTTCTACTTTTCAATAATAGTAAATGCAGGTGGTGTACTGGGGGGACTCCAGTCACAAATGTTGGTCTTTATCTCTTTGGTCTAACAGGCAAACTGGAGTCAAAAATGACTGACTAGTTCTGGTTCTGTGCTGCTCTCCCTACCTGGTCTATTTGTGAGATTTGCCTGGGAGCTGCTAAGACTCACTAAGCAGAACGGGCTGGAAGGGCAGCACAGAGAAATATAAAACTAACAATTTGGTGCTCTGGGCTGCCTGTGGGGCACATTTGGTAGTCCAGTTAAAATAGATGTAAAATATAAATAAATCAAATATATATCAGATAAATATGATGTAAAATCCCCACGTCTCTCTCACTGTACTGGTTACACCTGGGAAGACAGAGTTGCATGAAACACGTTTGCCATGTGGCCCACAGATGAGACCCATAATAAAATATTTAACTTGTCTACTCAGTATCAGTATTTTAAAATGTGTGTGTCTGCCCATCTGTGTGCAACAGGTGGGGGCAATCGGTGGACAGTAGCTTTAAGCCCCCATCCTATCAGGTAGAACACAGGAAGATCAGTGGCACGTCCCCTTTCCTTGGGTATTTTACTTTTAACTAGTTTAGTGGATATGCCCCCATGTGCCCCAAGATGCCAAGTATGGCTATAATGGAAGTTTTACACATCTGTTATACTAATAAGGAGGTCACATTGACTTATAGGCTTTTTGAATTTTTTGTTTTACTTTTTAAAGTGATGGTTAACATGGTTAACTTTTGCACTACTAAGGTTTTGCAGCACTGACAGCAGGGAACTAAAAAAACATTCAAAAAACATTTGTACACTTGGTAGTATTTGGAAGTTGATCATAAAAAAAAAAAAAAACTTCATATCACTTCTTAATTTGCACATTTCTATTAACTGGCCTAATTTTACAATCTGCTTAATTTGAACATGAAAGCTGACGCACGTGTCAGAACATATTGCTATGTTTATTAACCCCTTAAGGACAGAGGCAATTGTTCTGATAAAAAAAAAAAAAACTAGAATTTGAGCTGTCTGTTCAACCATGAATTACTTTTCATATGAAGTACACGTACACAGGAGAAACAGGCCTTTCATAGCACATCAAATATTTATATAGAAAACATAATTCAATATGAATCAAATCTAAAAAAAAGTGTGATAAATTAAGATATTTTGTTATTTTCTATTTTAACTGTGAATTTCATAATAATATTAGCTTTTACTGAAACGAACCACACATAGTTGTATGCTGTGACGTCTCATGAGCACAGAAATGTCCCTCATGTACAGATTTAATGGTGTTACAAAGTTACAGGGTCAAATAAAGAGCTTGCCTATTTCAGATTTTGTATGTTGACATTTGCCAGATTGAGACCCTGTGGCAGCCCTGGAATGAAAATTATTCCTGTCATGGCATACCATTTGCAGAAACAGACAACCCAGGGTTTTCAAAATAGGGTATGCCCAGTCATTTTAGCAGCCACTTCTTTAACAGTCACAAACCCTGGCTAAAGTTAGTGGTCATAAGTGTTTTTTTTTTGTTGCAATTTTCAAGCAAAAACTGCACTTTCCTTGATGATATCATCGTTACACTTTTTGCTGTTAGAAAACTCATATTTGTGTCTCGCGAATACAACAGTACCCCCTATTTACAGGTTTTATGGGGTTATGGAAAATTACAGGGTAAAAAAGGCTTGCAAATTCAATTCTCTGAAATCTGGTATTAAAATAATATAATTATATGTAAAACTAAATTTAGATTATATACATACATATATATTTCTAAATGTATATATATATATATATATATATATATATATATATATATATATAAAATATCAATTATACTTGGCACTCCACCAACAAAATAGTTAAGTAGGAAATCAGCTTGGGTGCAATCCCGCATTAGATATGTAGAAAAGTGAAGTTTAGGGAGCACTCACAGGTCTTCAAATCATGCAAACAGTGTTTTATTTTGTCATCCAAAGTACAACTGTGTTATAAATAAAATCAACGTTTCGACCCATTCAGGTCTTTATCAAGATCACAGTGTCAATACAATAATGTGAATATGTAAGAAAATACATAAATTACTTACCAATAGAGTGATAGGACAGCCCGAAGACTGATTCAACCTGGAAGTGTCAGAAAACCACATGTATGGTGAGCGTGTGACATGTTCAAACATAGTTGCTAAGTGTGATGGTCTGAATAAGTATCACCGTCCTGCATTACCTTCTCCCATAAAAATAATAATGCCAATTATCCACAGGTTCCAATATCGCTGGTGTCGCATAATAACCCACACATGAGCCAAAGCTTAATGCTGGGACAAGACTGGTTTAATGGAAGCACAGGCTTTCAATTTATACATCACATAACTCCTCCTCTGAGCCAGCGAGATAATTGAGTTTTAAGAACGTACTAAACTCAATTATCTTTTGGTCAGAAAAAGTAATTTTTTTTACATTTTATAGAAATACCCCAAAACTACATAGAAACCCCACAAAAGTCACCTGGATAGCTTGTCTCTGTGGGAGCAACATATCCAAATTTCAGCCAAATCCATTTGGTAGTTCCCAAACGGCACTGCAGAGAGAGTTGACCGGTCTGCCACGAGGTTGAAGCCAAGAAACAGTTCCAGAGGAAATGTAGCAAGAGCCGGTCTCCGTTCGTGTGTTTTAATACGAAAACCGCAATAGATAAAATATATCTGGTTCATGAAGAATGTTCCTTGTGTTCAGTAGTTTGAAACTCCTGAACGCCGTGTTGGGAAATAGAACGTAGCAGAGTTCCATTGAGACCAGTGTTCGTGCGAGTGCGTAGCCAGAAAACAGTTCCAGGCACTCCACGACCAAGTCCCGCTGGCCGCGTTCGGGAGACAAGATGGTCGCCATCCATTGTTCTCACCACGTGCATTCGTATTCACAAAATGGCGACCACCTAGGAGCATTCTATTAGTCTGCGGTTTTCGTATTGATACATGGTGTTCCACGTTCTAATTAGTCACAGAGGTGGTCTCAGTTTCGGGAAATGAACAAATAAACAAATGCAACTTGAAAGAAACGAATGGCTGGGGAAAATCAATAGCAGTGAGTGCAAATAGCCGAATGGTGATGGGGGATTCCTTCACACTGCCCCCCCTTTACTCCCTGTTCCGGCAGGCACGGTTGGACCTTTTCTGGGTCCATTAGGGACTGTCCGGACTCCCCAGTGGCTATTCAGGTAGTAAATCGGTCTAGCGGGAAAGTCCATCTGCGTTCCCATTTTGTTTACCTGGACGATAATGAATGGTGAAGTCATAAGGCTGTAGGGCAAGACTCCACCGTAGCAGACAAGCATTATCTCCAGCGACCCGTTGACCCAGACTAGAGTGTTGTGGTCTGTAATAAGAGTGAAAGCGTGGCCATACAGATAAGGGGTCTGTTTCTTGAGGTCCCAGACTAGGGCCAAACACTCTTTTTCAATGGATGCGTAGCTGACCTTTCTAGGCAGGAGTTTCCAACTCAGATAAGCCACCGGGTGCTCCCCACGTATTCTCCGACTTGGCTCAAAACTGCCCCAGTCCAAACATGGAAGCATCTGTATGGACGATAAAACTTTGTTAGGATCTGGGGTAGCCAAGACAGGTGCGTTAACAAGAGCTTGTTTTAGAGCTTGGAAAGCCACTTCACACTCCAGGGAGCACAGGACCTGTCGGGGCAATTTATTTTTAGTCAAGTCCGTCAGGGGTTTGGCCATGGCGCTATAGTCGGGTACAAAATGCCTGTAGTAACCGGTTGTCCCTAGGAAGGCCATGACTTGCGTCTTGGTACGGGGAGTGGGCCAATTAGCAACGGCCTCGATCTTAGCTAGCTCTGGACGTTGCTTACCACATCCGACTCGGGGGCCTAAATATTGTACCTCTGCCATACCAATGTGACACTTGTCAGGCTTCAAGGTCAAACCAGCACCCGTAATTCTATCCAACACTGTCCCTATGTGTTCTAGGTGGGCCTCCCAGGTGTCGCTATAAATAGCAATGTCGTTCAGATATGCACAAGCAAAGTCCTGGAGACCATCTAGGTGGCGGTCCACCATCCTTTGGAAGGTGGCGGGAGCGTTCTTCATCCCGAACGGCATAACTCGAAATTGGTATAGGCCAAACGGGGTGATGAAGGCTGACTTAGGGATGGCTTCTTCAGCTAAGGGGATCTGCCAGTATCCCTTGCAGAGGTCGAAAGTGATCAGATGTTGCCGCATGTAGTCGACACAGAAACGGGTCGTGCCGGTCTGTTTTGGCACCAAGACTACAGGTGATGCCCAAGGGCTCTCGGAGTGTTCGATTACCCCTTGGCGAAGCATCTCTTCTATTTCCTTCTGCATCCTGTCCTTAACAGCTTCGGGAATGCAGTACAGGGGTTGCCTAAAGGGAGCCTGGCCTTGGGTTTCTACCTTATGAACCCCTAACGGGGTGGGTTCCTGGGAGAACGTGGCTTGTTTGGCTTCCAGCAGGAGGTTTGCTTGAGCCCGCTCTTGGGGTCCCAGCTGTTCCCCCAGTTGGACAAACGCTATGTTCCTGGTTCCCTGGGCACCCACTAACATGTCTGGTAAGGGTAAGGCTTCCGTGTCCTCCCCTGCTGGGGCACATATGGCCATCACTTATTCGGCCCTTTCCTTATAGACTTTGAGCATGTTGATGTGAAATGTCCATCTCACATCCTCATCCTCGCAACTAGCTATTATGTAAGTGGTATCGCACACCTGTCCAATAACTTTATATGGACCTTGCCAGAACGCCTGAAGCAGTCTTATCGGACTGGCTTGAGAACTATAACTTTTTGTCTGATTTGGAAGCTCAGGTGTCTGGGTCTCCGTTCATACCATACCCTCTAGTGCTGCTGGCCCGCCTGAAGGTTCTTTCGCACTGCCTGAGCCAATTCCTCCATACGGTCCCTCAGCACCAGCACATACGGTACAATGGGGGTCCCCTTGATCTCTGTCTGGCCCTCCCAGTGGTCTTTAATAAGGTCTATGGGTCCCTTCATGCGCCTCCCGTACTACAGCTCAAAGGGCGAAAATCCTGTGGATTCCTCGGGCACCTCTCAGTGCACAAAGAGGAGATGCGGCAGGAATCGCTCCAAGTCTCTATAGGCACTCGTGAATGTCTTCAGCATTTGCTTCAGAGTCCCGTTAAAGCACTCATAGAGACCGTTAGTCTGAGGATGGTACGGGGGGCTTGTCAGGGGTTTAATCCTGCAGACCTTCCATTGCTGTTGGGTCAATTCTGCAGTGAACTGCTTACCCCGGTCAGATAAAATATCTTTGGGGAATCCCACTCGAGAGAATATCTTGACCAGGGCATCAGCCACAGTCTCAGCGTGGATGTTGGAGATAGCTACTGCCTCCGGGTAGTGGGTGGCATAGTCCATCATGGTAAGGATATATTGCTTACTGGAGCGGCTAGGCGGGGCCAGAGGTCCTATGAGATCTACCGCTACCCTTGTGAAGGGTTCATCGATGATGGGCATCGGGACCATTTTGGCTTTAGGGTTGTCTCCCTTTTTACCTACCCGTTGGCATACCTCACAGGTTTGGCAGTAATTCTGAACGTCATCGGATACCCCAGGCCAGAAAAAGTTCTGGGTTACCCGGTGTAACATCCGTATTCCCAAATGCCCTGCTAATGGAACATCATGCCGTATTTGCAACAACTCAACGTACTTCTTGGAGATCACCAGCTGGCATTTTTGCCGGGGTTTGGGTACGTTGACCCGGGACTCCATAAGCCTGTACAACCGGCCACCCTCACAGACTAACTGTTACCCCCCTAGTCCCCCTTAACCTACTCTAGCCTTTTCCATGTACTTCCTAAGTGAGTGGTCTCCCACTACTTCCCTCCCAAAATCTTCAGGGGTATCCCAGGGAAGGGGCTCTTTAGTCAGGGACAGGGTAGTTTGGCTTACCTGGGTCTCAGTAGGAGGCGGATAGCTCTCGGCGCCATGGCTTTGGGCTCTGGTTGTCACAGCTTTAGTATCGTGGGTGGGTGTAGGTATAAATGAGTAGGTCAACGGGCCAATGTCATTGCCCAATAAGACCTCTGTGGGCAAGTCTTTCATGACTCCCACATTAACGTTGCCAGCTCCAGCACCCCAATCTAAGTGGACCTGGGCGGTGGGGATCCGATATATAGCTCCCCTGGCTACCCGGACAGCAACGGATTCCCCAGGACGTTCCGAGTTGTCAATCAAGTGCCTCTGGACCAAAGTGATGGTGGCTCCAGTGTCCCTGAGGCCTCGGGCAGTTTTCCCATTCACCATCACCAACTGACAATGGTGTTTTCGGTTGTCAGTGAAGGTTGACTGGACAAGGTGTACTTCATGGAGCGTTCCCAGATGCTCCTCTCGGCTCAATTCCCTGGTGTCCCAAGCAGTGGGTGCAAGTTAATCCACAAAGTGTGCAGCAGCCCGGGGGTTGAAAAACCCAGGCCAAGTCCAGTTGGATCTGGGGGCTTCCAGGGGACAATTATTACGTAGATGTCCCAGTTGTTTGCAGCTAAAACAGCATGGCTCGTTGTTATCTGGGCGTACAGGGTTGGTCAGTGTGTGTCTGATAGGGGTCTGGTATCTCCCTACCACTAGTTGTACTGGTGTCTTGGTCCGGGGTGGTTGGACCCAGGGTGTAGGACGATCCACCTTGCGGGCATCAGTATACTCATCAGCAAGTCTGGCTGCCTCGGGAAGGTCTACGGTCTCTTACCCACTCCTTAACTTCTGTTTGGATGTGATTATAAATTGTTCTAATAGTAAGAGCTGCAGGATGTCATCTACTGTGGTCGCTTGCCAACTTGTAATCCAGTTGGATGCAAACAACTGCAATCGGCAGGCCCACTCTGTATAATAATCTTTGTCCGCTTTGCAGGATTCTCGAAATGTTCTGCATACCTGGCCAAGAGCACCTCTTTTACCCCCTCATCGCTGTGGATCTCCTGGTCTGGAACAGCCCTGAAGGCATCTGCTGCTTTGCCAGATAGCTTTCCTGCTAATATCTGGACCCATTCATCTGCAGCCACTTTGTGTAAGGCACAGTGGTGCTCAAAATCTGCCAGATAGCCATCAATCTCACTCTCTGCTTCATTAAAACTTTTAAAAGTGCTGAAGGTAATCTTCCATGATTCAACTGTATTGCTGACTCCGTTCGGTGATATCGCTGCTGTTCGTTTTTTTTTCAGCTAGACGTAGTTGTAACTCTCGCTGTTCCCATGCATTCACATTTTCCGTTATGATCATTGTTGATCAACTGCATGATAATTTGCGGAGATGGGTGTGGTCCGAACAGTGATCTCCCTGTTAATCTGTGTTTTATTTTCCCAATTGGTCAGGGTTGCCGCAGCCAAGTTCTCTCGGTCTAGCTCCATCAGTTCACTGATTATGACCCGCTTGGCTTGGCAGTGCCTCTATGAACTCTCAATAGTTCCTTTAACGTGCTTCGCTTAAGGTGTGTACCAGCCTTCTATTCACTGTACACCAGTGAAAAGGGATGATCCCGCCACTGCCAACCAGTTGTGACAGTCTGAGTAGGTATCGCCGTCCTGCATTCCCTTTTCTCATAAAAATAATAACGCCAATAATCCACAGGTTTCAATATCGCTGGTGTCGCATAATAACCCACACATGAGTCAAAGCTTAATGCTGGGAAAAGACTGGTTTAATGGAAACATAGGCATTCAATTTATACATCACATAACTCCTCCTCTGAGCCAGCAAGATAATTGCGTTTTGAGAAAATACTAAACTCAATTATCTTCTGGTCAGAAAAATACCCCAAAACTACATAGAAACCCCACATCTCTTGGTAGCTTGTTTCTGTGGGAGCAACATATCCAAATTTCAGCCAAATCCGTTCAGTAGTTCCCAAACGGTACCACAGAGAGAGTTGACCGGTCTGCAACAAGGTTGAAGCCGAGAAACAGTTCCAGAGGAAATGTAGCAAGAGCCGGTCTCCGTTCGTGTGTTTTAATACGAAAACCGCAATAGGTGAAATATATCTGGTTCATGAAGAATGCCTTCCATAGAGGCAGGTGTTCGTGCGAGTGTGTAACTGAAAACAGTTCCAGGCACTCGACGACCGAGTCCCGCTAGCCGCATTCGGGAGACAAGATGTCCGCCATCCATTATTCTCACCACGTGCATTCATATGCACGAAATGGCGACCTCCTAGGAGCATTCAATTAGTCTGCGGTTTTCGTATTGATACATGGTGTGCCACGTTCTAATTAGTCACAGGGGTGGTCTCAGTTTCGGGAAACGAACAAATAAACACATATAACTTGAAAATAACGAATGCCTGGGGAAAATCAATAGCAGGGAGTGTATGATGAATTGCCCTTCACCACTGGCTTTTGGAGGGGCCTGCTTGCCAGCCTCCTGCCCTGTGACTATAGCCCATTGCTAAAACTGTTGTACAATACTGTAAAAATGCTTGATTGTGCTCTTTTCTCTATGTGGTTTGGTAGTTGGGGTTTACTGAACAAACCGGCGAACAACCGACCACCCTGCATGTGGAGTATGCTGCTTGTTAACCACACAGAAGCTGTGGTTAACTGCAGCTTAATTGACAAAGAGCTAGGTGGCCGGCATTCATATGAACGAACACGTGGCAGTGGCCATTTTGTTTAGCCGAACGCGCTCAGCTGTGTACACAGCTGAGCGCGTTCGGCTAAACAAAATGGCCACTGCCACGTGTTCGTTCATCTGGGTGATTTTTGGATATGTTGCTCACCCAGATCAGAGCTAGCCAGGGATGTATGATTTATATGTTGTTGTTTTGGGGTGTTTCTGTGTTATATGTTGTTGTTTTGGGGCCTCGTCTCGTGTTTGGGGAGAACAGATAATCACTACAGGGATTGATATGCTCTTCATACTTCCTTAGCTTCACTGTTCGCTCTTGTAAGAGCTCTCTCTCTTCAGCTATACAGCTATACTCTCCTGGAGGAGAGACCCAGCTATACTCTCTTGGAGGAGAGACCCAGCTATACTCTCTTGGAGGAGAGGTCCGTCCCACACGTTCCTGGATCCAGAGGTTGGAGTCCCAGGGTGGGAAGGAGACGGCGAGATCCCAACCAAGCTATGGCAGTTCATGGAGTCTGCGGTGCTTATGGTGTCTGGTGCGGTGCTGATGGTCCTTGAGCAGCGCTAGGAGCATCCGTCAGCGGAGATATCCGTTACAGAGTGCAAATAGCCGAACATTGATGGGGGATTCCTTCACACTAAGTAACCATTTCTTGTGAGCAAACACCGTAAACAGGGGCTCTAGCATGGAAGATCAATAATAATACACGCAAAACAGGCAAGTATGAAGAGGAGTATAAGTGAGGTGATAAAAAACGAAAAAAAGGATATGTGATAAAAGAAGTGAATACAAAAAACTTGCAGTGCGTATGCCTGAGAGTGATAGAAAGGGGAATCACACAAACCCGTCCATGTAAATTGAATGAAGCAAAAAAGTGTTATTAGCCAAAATATCAAACAACTGTTACATAGTACATGAATTATGTATATATGAATCAATCAAAAATGTATCAAGTAGTGTTGTCGCGAACCCGGAATTTTCGGTTCGCTAACGGCGAACGCGAACTTCCGCAAATGTTCGCAAACCGGCGAACCGCGCGAACCGCCATTGACTTCAATGGGCAGGCGAATTTTAAAAACAACAGGGACTCTTTCTGGCCACAATAGTGATGGAAAAGTTGTTTCAAGGGGACTAACACCTGGACTGTGGCATGCCAGAGGGGGATCCATGGCAAAACTCCCATGGAAAATTGCACAGTTGATGCAGAGTCTGCTTATAATCCATAAAGGGCAGAAATCACCTAACATTGACACCTGTCCTCTAAGCCCAGCCCTGATACACACTGACACAGAGCAAAATAGAGACTGTTCCCCCTACATAGGGTCACTTGGCAGATATGGATTGACACCTGTCCTCAAAACCCCTGATACACACTGACACAGAGCAGAATAGGGACTGTTCCCCCTACATAGGGTCACTTGGCAGATATGGATTGACGCCTATCCTAATGATCCCTGATACACACTGACACAGAGCAGAATAGAGACTGTTCCCCCTACATAGGGTCACTTGGCAGATATGGATTGACACCTGTCCTCAAAACCCCTGATACACACTGACACAGAGCAGAATAGGGACTGTTCCCCCTACATAGGGTCACTTGGCAGATATGGATTGACACGTATCCTAATGATCCCTGATACACAGTGACACAGAGCAGAATAGGGACTGTTCCTCCTACATAGGGTCACTTGGCAGATATGGATTGACACCTATCCTAATGATCCCTGATACACATTGACACAGAGCAGAATAGGGACTGTTCCTCCTACATAGGGTCACTTGGCAGATATGGATTGACACCTATCCTAATGATCCCTGATACACACTGACACAGAGCAGAATAGAGACTGTTCCCCCTACATAGGGTCACTTGGCAGATATGGATTGACACCTATCCTAATGATCCCTGATACACAGTGACACAGAGCAGAATAGGGACTGTTCCTCCTACATAGGGTCACTTGGCAGATATGGATTGACACCTATCCTAATGATCCCTGATACACACTGGCACAGAGCAGAATAGAGACTGTTCCCCCTACATAGGGTCACTTGGCAGATATGGATTGACACCTATCCTAATGATCCCTGATACACACTGACACAGAGCAGAATAGAGACTGTTCCCCCTACATAGGGTCACTTGGCAGATATGGATTGACAAATCCCTGACAATCAGCTACCACATGCAAGGAAGGCAGCAGGGGCGCAAATGACCCACTCCCGACGCGGGAAGGTAGTGACGACAAATAACAATACAGGACTCTTTAGAGGCCCTGTAATTGTAATCAGTCCACTTGAAATCCTTTAACTTTGATCAATTGGAGGGAAGTCTGGTGCAGAGCCACTGACCCATGCGCAGGGCCAGCCTTAGGTCTCTGGGCGCCCTATGCAAGAAATCTTCACCCTGTCACACCCATGTGCAAGAAATCTTCACCCTGTCATAGGGTCACTTGGCAGATATGGATTGACAAATCCCTGACAAACAGCTACCACATGCAAGGAAGGCAGCAGGGGCGCAAATGACCCACTCCCGACGCGGGAAGGTAGTGACGACAAATAACAATACAGGACTCTTTAGAGGCCCTGTAATTGTAATCAGTCCACTTGAAATCCTTTAACTTTGATCAATTGGAGGGAAGTCTGGTGCAGAGCCACTGACCCATGCACAGGGCCAGCCTTAGGCCTTTTGGCGCCCTGTGCAAGAAATCTTCCCGACGCGGGAAGGTAGTGATGACAAATAACAATACAGGACTCTTTAGAGGCCCTGTAATTGTAATCAGTCCACTTGAAATCCTTTAACTTTGATCAATTGGAGGGTAAGTGGCATACCCATGCGCAGGGCCAGCCTTAGGCCTTTGGGCGCCCTGTGCAAGAAATCTTCCCGACGCGGGAAGGTAGTGACGACAAATAACAATACAGGACTCTTTAGAGGCCCTGTAATTGTAATCAGTCCACTTGAAATCCTTTAACTTTGATCAATTGGAGGGAAGTCTAGTGCAGAGCCACTGACCCATGCGCAGGGCCAGCCTTAGGCCTTTGGGCGCCCTGTGCAAGAAATCTTCACCCTGTCACACCCATGTGCAAGAAATCTTCACCCTGTCACACACACACACACAGGCAGACAGCCATACACACGCACACACACAACTGCAACTGACTAGGTTTGTCACCTCCTCAAAAGGACGCATGAGCCTACAGGCATTGCGCATGAGCGTCCAGTAACGTGGCAAAAAAATTCCCAGCTCCCCAGAGGCTGTCCTAGCACCCCGGTCATACAAATATTCATTATCATTAACAGCTTTTTCTTGTTGGAGCAGGCGGTCGAACATTAGGAGTGTTGAATTCCAACGTGTAGGGCTGTCGCAAATCAAGCGCCTCACTGGCATGTTTTTTCGCCGCTGGATATCGGCAAAGTGAGCCATGGCCGTGTAGGAACGCCTGAAATGGCCACACACCTTCCTGGCCTGCTTCAGGACGTCCTGTAAGCCTGTGTACTAATGCACAAAGCGTTGTATGATCAGATTACACACATGTGCCATGCACGGCACATGTGTCAACTTGCCCAACTTCAATGCCGCTATCAAATTTTTTCCGTTGTCACACACCACTTTGCCGATATCCAGTTGCTGCGGAGTCAGCCACTTTTCCACCTGTGCGTTCAGGGCGGACAGGAGTGCTTGTCCTGTGTGACTCTCTGCTTTCAAGCAAGTCAAACCCAAGACGGCGTGACACTGCCGTATCCGGGATGTGGAATAGTACCTGGGGAGCTGGGGGGGTGCCGTTGATGTGGAGCAAGAAGCAGCGGCACAAGAGGACTCAGCCGAGGAGGTTATGGAAGAGGATGGAGTAGGAGGAGTAGAGGAGATGGCAGCAGGACTGCCTGCAATTCGTGGCGGTGTCACCAACTCCTCTGCAATGCCACGCATTCCTTGCTTGTCAGCCGTCAGCAGGTTTACCCAATGCGCAGTGTAGGTGATATACCTGCCCTGACCATGCTTTGCAGGCCAGGTATCAGTGGTCAGATGGACCCTTGTCCCAACACTGTGTGCCAGACATGCCATGACTTCCTTTTGCACAATCGAGTACAAGTTGGGGATTGCCTTTTGTGAAAAGAAATTCCGGCCGGGTACCTTCCACTGCGGTGTCCCAATAGCTACAAATTTTTTGAACGCCTCAGACTCAACCAGATTGTATGGTAAAAGCTGGCGGGCTAATAGTTCGGACAAGCCAGCTGTCAGACGCTGGGCAAGGGGGTGACTTGGTGACATTGGCTTCTTACGCTCAAACATGTCCTTGACAGAAACACATGACTGTGGGCAGATGAGTGGGAACTGCTCAAGGCGGGAGACGGAGTGGCGGATGGTTGAGAGGGGGCAAGAAGGACAGCAGTGGTTGACGTGGCTGAAGATGCTGGACCAGGAGGAGGATGGCGGCTTAGAGTAGGCGTGCTGCTTGTACTCATGTGTTGATCCCATAGGCGTTTGTGATGTGAGATCATGTGCCTACGCAAAGCAGTTGTACCTAGGTGGGTGTTGGACCTCCCACGACTCAGTTTCCTTTGGCACAGGTTGCAAATGGCATCGCTGTTGTCAGAGGCAGACACACAAAAAAAATGCCACACTGCTGAGCTCTGCAATGACGGCATTCTGGTGGTGGACACAGCATGCGTTGATTGGCGTGCTGTCGGGCTGACCCCGGGTGCCGATGCATGCTCTCTGACTGTGCCACTAGCTCCTTGCGACGACCCCCCCCCCCCCCTGCTTCCAACTGGTCTCCTCCTCCTCCTCTCTGTCTCCCCATCTGAACTTTCGCCCTGTTCTTCTTCTCTTCTAGCGGGCACCCACGTGACATCCATGGACGCATCGTCATCCTCAACCGCTTCGCTTGTATCTGACAACTCAGAAAAGGAAGCAGCAGCGGGTACAACATCATCATCATCACACCGTACCTCCATGTGTTTAATGCTGCCTGCCTGAGACATATCCCTGTTATCTACATCCTCTAGCAATAATGGTTGCGCATCACTCATTTCTTCAAACGGGTGTGTGAATAACTCCTCTGACATACCAAGTAAAGCGGCTGTGGTGCTAGTTTTGGTGGTGGCGGCAGGCGGGTGAGTGCTATCTTGAAAGGTGCCTGAAGCTAAGCTGGAGGAGGATGGTGCGTCAAGGTTCCGAGCGGAGGCTGTACAAGATTGGCTGTCCTGTGTTTTAGGCAGTCAACTAAGTCCTCAGAACTTTTCAAGTTCAGGGTACGTGGCTTCTGAAAACTGGGCATTATTCTAGGGCAAAAGGGAATCACAGCACCACGACCACGACGGCCCCTGCGGGGTGGCCTGCCTCTGCCTGTCATTTTTTGGGGGATTAGTGGTACTATGCGTGCAAGCTACTGTGAGACCAGATATGATTGGCAATGTGCACTGGAACAGTTCTGCAGAGCACACGCTGAAGGAAGGACTGACAGAGTCGCTTGAAGACAAGTAACTGCTATTCAATCTATAACAGTGAAAAACTAATTTTGGTTGTAAAAGCACGCTATAGAGACACAAGATATGAGTGGCAACTGTCAAAGCACGCTGGCACAGGTCTGCAGAGCACACGCTGAAGTAGGCCTGAAACACAGACGCTTGCAGACAACTAACTGCTCTTCTATTACAGTGAAAAAAAAATATTTATTTTAAATCTAAAGCTTAACCAATTGTTAAAACAGATATGAGTGGTGGCACTGGGCAAATAGGCACAGTATCCAATGTGAACCTCACACAGAAGCTGGCAGGCAGGCAACTGCTCTTCTATTACAGTGGAAACAAAATTTTGGTTGTAAAAGCACGCTAAAGAGACACCAGATATGATTGGCAACTGTCAAAGCACGCTGGCACAGGTCTGCAGAGCACACGCTGAAGTAGGCCTGAAACACAGACGCTTGCAGACAACTAACTGCTCTTCTATTACAGTGAAAAATAAATATTTCTTTTAAATCTAAAGCTTAACCAATTGTTAAAACAGATATGAGTGGTGGCACTGGGCAAATAGGCACAGTATCCAATGTGAACCTCACACAGAAGCTGGCAGGCAGGCAACTGCTCTTCTATTACAGTGGAAACAAAATTTTGGTTGTAAAAGCACGCTAAAGAGACACCAGATATGATTGGCAACTGTCAAAGCACGCTGGCACAGGTCTGCAGAGCACACGCTGAAGTAGGCCTGAAACACAGACGCTTGCAGACAACTAACTGCTCTTCTATTACAGTGAAAAAAAATTATTTCTTTTAAATCTAAAGCTTAACCAATTGTTAAAACAGATATGAGTGGTGGCACTGGGCAAATAGGCACAGTATCCAATGTGAACCTCATACAGAAGCTGGCAGGCAGGCAACTGCTCTTCTATTACAGTGGAAACAAAATTTTGGTTGTAAAAGCACGCTAAAGAGACACCAGATATGATTGGCAACTGTCAAAGCACGCTGGCACAGGTCTGCAGAGCACACGCTGAAGTAGGCCTGAAACACAGACGCTTGCAGACAACTAACTGCTCTTCTATTACAGTGAAAAAAAAATATTTCTTTTAAATCTAAAGCTTAACCAATTGTTAAAACAGATATGAGTGGTGGCACTGGGCAAATAGGCACAGTATCCAATGTGAACCTCACACAGAAGCTGGCAGGCAGGCAACTGCTCTTCTATTACAGTGGAAACAAAATTTTGGTTGTAAAAGCACGCTAAAGAGACACCAGATATGATTGGCAACTGTCAAAGCACGCTGGCACAGGTCTGAAGAGCACACGCTGAAGTAGGCCTGAAACACAGACGCTTGCAGACAACTAACTGCTCTTCTATTACAGTGAAAAAAAATTATTTCTTTTAAATCTAAAGCTTAACCAATTGTTAAAACAGATATGAGTGGTGGCACTGGGCAAATAGGCACAGTATCCAATGTGAACCTCACACAGAAGCTGGAAGGCAGGCAACTGCTCTTCTATTACAGTGGAAACAAAATTTTGGTTGTAACGGCAGGCATAACAGCCATCACGCTGCCATGGGGTTAAATGCCTGCCTCCAGCACTGATCCCACATCTCACAGCAAGATGCAACCTAACAATTAACACCTGAAGCCCACCTGCACTCGATCACCTGTAACAATACAATGTCGTACCTATCTAACATACCTCCTACCTAGGCTTAAACATTTTTACTAACCAACCCAGCATGTGCTAAAACGTATTCATTTGTTTACACCCTTTGTGTAGTCAGTCAGTGTAATCAGGCTAGTTTTCTAAACGCTTTGTCCCTCCGCTGACCACTTTTCTTACTAATATAATTGAAAAAGCGCAGTTTAACTACTATACCTTTATCATAAAATAACGTTCAGTAAACTTGAATTTAAACGTAATGTTATCTTTAACTGTTTCTGATGTCATATTCACTGTTTATTCATAACATAAAAAGAGGCTAGCAAATATTTAGAGATGATACACTCTGCATTGTATTACTCCCGACTTGTATGAAACTTTATTGTATCCCTTCTTACATTCTGTACCCACAAACTCTTATGCCTCAATAAAAAAAGAGATTTACAAAAAAAAAAATTTTGGTTGTAAAAGCACGCTAAAGAGACACCAGATATGATTGGCAACTGTCAAAGCACGCTGGCACAGGTCTGCAGAGCACACGCTGAAGTAGGCCTGAAACACAGACGCTTGCAGACAACTAACTGCTCTTCTATTACAGTGAAAAAAAATATTTCTTTTAAATCGAAAGCTTAACCAATTGTTAAAACAGATATGAGTGGTGGCACTGGGCAAATAGGCACAGTATCCAATGTGAACCTCACACAGAAGCTGGCAGGCAGGCAACTGCTCTTCTATTACAGTGGAAACAAAATTTTGGTTGCAAAAGCACGCTAAAGAGACACCAGATATGATTGGCAACTGTCAAAGCACGCTGGCACAGGTCTGCAGAGCACACGCTGAAGTAGGCCTGAAACACAGATGCTTGCAGACAACTAACTGCTCTTCTATTACAGTGAAAAAAATATATTTCTTTTAAATCGAAAGCTTAACCAATTGTTAAAACAGATATGAGTGGTGGCACTGGGCAAATAGGCACAGTATCCAATGTGAACCTCACACAGAAGCTGGCAGGCAGGCAACTGCTCTTCTATTACAGTGGAAACAAAATTTTGGTTGTAAAAGCACGCTATAGAGACACCAGATATGATTGGCAACTGTCAAAGCATGCTGGCACAGGTCTGCAGAGCACACGCTGAAGTAGGCCTGAAACACAGACGCTTGCAGACAACTAACTGCTCTTCTATTACAGTGAAAAAAAAATATTTATTTTAAATGTAAAGCTTAACCTATTGTTAAAACAGATATGAGTGGTGGCACTGGGCAAATAGGCACAGTATCCAATGTGAACCTCACACAGAAGCTGGCAGGCAGGCAACTGCTCTTCTATTACAGTGAAAAAAAATATTTATTTTAAATGTAAAGCTTAACCTATTGTTAAAACAGATATGAGTGGTGGCACTGGGCAAATAGGCACAGTATCCAATGTGAACCTCACACAGAAGCTGGCAGGCAGGCAACTGCTCTTCTATTACAGTGAAAAAAAAATATTTATTTTAAATGTAAAGCTTAACCTATTGTTAAAACAGATATGAGTGGTGGCACTGGGCAAATAGGCACAGTATCCAATGTGAACCTCACACAGAAGCTGGCAGGCAGGCAACTGCTCTTCTATTACAGTGAAAAAAAATATTTATTTTAAATGTAAAGCTTAACCTATTGTTAAAACAGATATGAGTGGTGGCACTGGGCAAATAGGCACAGTATCCAATGTGAACCTCATACAGAAGCTGGCAGGCAGGCACCTGCAATTACATTACACAGGAAAAAAAAAAAAAAAAGCAGCCTGATGTTATAGCCCTAAAAAGGGCTTTTTGGGGTGCTGTCCTTACAGCAGAGATCAGATGAGTCCTTCAGGATTGTAGTGGACACTGAATACCCTAGCCTAGCTATCAATTTCCCTATGTAATCAGCAGCAGCTAAACTTTCCCTCCTCTCACTAAGCATGCATCTTCCGAATGAATCGAAAATGGATGCTGGGAGGGAGGTTGGAGGGTGTGGAAGGGAGGGAGTGCTGCTGATTGGCTGTAATGTGTCTGCTGACCGAGAGGCACAGGGTCAAAGTTTGCCCAATGATGACGAATAGGGGGCGGATCGAACTGCGCATGTGTCCGCCCGCCGCGGCGAACGCGAACACGCTAATTTCGCCGGGAACTGTTCGCCGGCGGACAGTTCGGTACATCACTACTATCAAGTATACTGTAGACTTATACCAAAAGTAACAATTAAATGTGTCAAATATCAGATCTGTCTGTGTCCTTTTCATGTGTTCTACAGTTTTATAATTAATATGGAGTGAAGAACAAAAGTTATATTTAACCAGTCATTATAATGTTATTTTAATTAATAAACTCTAACATACACTATAACTCAAACTCCTGTTGTGACGACATGAAAGGGGTTTCACGGTCCGTCTCGGAAGGAATCAACACAGCATGTTTCCAAAGATCCTGACACTAAGAGAACTATAAATCATCTGGTATTGTATCATAACTTAAAAGTAATACTTACTTATATTATATATCAATCTTCTGTATCTGTTACTAGTCCTTGCAAAAAATAGCCAACTGTATCAAAACCTGCAATGTATGTACTGAAGCATCTCTGGCAACTGCTCACTCACCAAATTACTCCTGTCTGACTAACACACAAATCCAATAGTGTGTATGCAGTTGGGATGTACTCTACATCTGAATACAAGCTAAGAATGTAAACAATGAAAACAGAAATCACTAATAAATAATGATAGTACCGCATACATGTAGAAACATATAACACAAAATAACCCCCCAAAAAATACAAATAAAGAAATGAAAAATGTAAATAAATGCTAATAAAAAGCTATTGAAAACATAATCTAAAAAAATAATACAAAATAAACAACAATAAAATAAAGACATTAAGATAAAAAATAAAATAATAATAACAAGAATAAAAATACTAAAAATAAAAATACATATAAAAATAAAAAGTATCAAAAAATAAAGTAAAATAATGAAACAATAAAGTTCTCATATAAAAAACAAGAAAAATCAAGAAGAAATAAACAAAAATAAATTATAAAGAAAATAAATCATAAAAAAACAAGAAATAAATCATTAAAAAATCTGTATAAAGATGATAGATGGTAGGGGGGCCACGTGATGCAGGAAATAAGCATTACTGGGATAAAAATATGTTAAATTACCAGATTCTGGGTTTGAACGTATTAAAGAAACATTGAAAGTACCAAATGTGAATTCAGTCCAGTTGCCCTCTGTGATGTAACTGGAAAATGCATTGAATTGTAGAATTGCAATATGCAAATTAGAAAAGTGCAGAAACTGACCAATTGTAGCTGTACATCTGTGTATTTCTATAGTCTGGAAAGTTGTATTGTATTATATATTTGATGCAGTAACATGATGTTTATTTTTCAAGTAATCTTTGTTTGTTTATTTTTTCACCACATGCTTAAGGCCTAGTGCTTGTTGAAAAATAAAGTATTGTATGTGAGTTCCTTCTGGAATAGTGTGTCCTGTGTAACATTAACAGAGTCTTCGGACCTGTTGGTTAGTTGCTTGATCCCTGTAGCCCAGCACAAAAAAAAAGAGACCTAGGCCTGAGAGCCGCAAGTGCCTTTGTGAAGGCAGAAGCTAATCACTTTACAGGCAGAGGTGTGTATACCTGTATGGGAAAGAAGCTGAAGAGGGAAAGGTAGAGGGGATGATACCTACCTGGTCAGGTGGAAGAGTTCCGGAGAGATCCCAATCCATATGCTTTGGTCTGAAGTGCTCCAGAGTCCCCTGGAAGAGATACTTGGTTGGAGTACAGGGATTCCATCACAGTTACCCACAGTCCAACTCTAGAAGTCTTACGGAAAATTATTAAGCTCTATTGCTGTTAATCTCAGAGAAACCACACACAAAGAAATATTTCTAAAGCCCCCAGACTATCATTCATACAACCATGTAAGCTGAGACAAAGATTGTTTTGCAGCAAATTGTCCACAGAACAGGAGTTCACACAGAATGTCACTGTATGATGGAACAAGTCACTGTAACAGAATATATGTGGCAATAACACAGCCAGGCACAGTAAAAAAAAAACATAGTACATTAAGGGATCACATCTGCAAATGTTGTGTACATGATACAGTGTAGAGCGTGTGACAAAGGTTACATTGGACAAAGTGTCCTTAAGCTGCATCTCAGAATATAGAAGATTAAAGATCTTAAAGGAAATTTCAAAGACTTTCAAAAAACGAAAGTCGTTAGACATGAAAATTATTTTAACACAATAATTGAAGGACTTAAAATCAATTCTGGCTTTCTGACACACTTCCAAAAAGTCATATAAATTCACATTTTAAAGGAACACTATAGGGTCAAAAATACAATCAAGTATTTCTGACTCTAGAGTGTTAAAAAAAACTCTCTAGCTCCCTGTCCCCTTTACCCACCTAAATATAGTAAAATCTTACCATATTTCAGTTTGCTGGTGCTGGCTCTGCCCCTGATCATCCTTCTTGGCTGACATCATCAGCAGCTATTATTTCTACCTCCTTGATCTCTTTGCTGCCTTTGACACTGTTGATCATCAACAGCTTCTTCTCATTCTCCGTAATCTCGGTCAATGGGATACTGCTCTGTCCTGGTGCTCCTTCTACCTCTCCCAGCACTTTTTCAGTGTTTCTTTCTCTGGCTCTGCCTCTTTGTTGGCGTTCCCCTTGGTCCCCTACTGTTCTCTATCTATCTTGCCTCCCTTGGTAAACTCATCAGCTCCTTTGGCCTCCATTATCATTTATATGCAGATGACATGCAAATCTACCTGTCCTCTCCTTATATCTCTCCGCCCATCTTGACTCATGTCTCTGGCTGCCTTAAATTTCAATTCAACATCCACACTGTCCTGCAGGCATTTATCCGGCTTAAAACCCCTGTTTTGTGCAGTTTGTTCATCCACGTCCCATTCCACCAATTTGTGCCCCTGTCAAGCAGACCATTCCACTTCCCGAGATAACACTGTTTTTTACAGTAGTCAAGACCAACACTGCTTGAAGGGTAAGTTGGATCGGCCCATTGCTTTTTTGGGAAGAGCTCAGGTGTGTAACAATTTCAATGCGGGAAATGCAGTTTCAGTGCCTGCAGGTTGTTATACATCTGCTCCCAGTGCTTTACGGCACATACAAAATCCATGTGCCCTTCCAAACTGAACCTGAAAAAAAAACTGAACAAGGTCAACATCGACACCCTGGATTTCTGTCCACACTCTCAACCTTCTGCTCATTTGGTATATTTTCTGGTGACAGGTTTTAACCAGGGTTTTCACACAAGTATTCTAGCACTCCCAGTAGGCATGCTGGAATGTCCTAACCATTTGTCTGCGTTCAATGACCCACTTTCAGTATACACTTTATTCAAAAAGGAAGTTCTACAAGGTTTTATAAGAGGTCAATTTTCTCCCCCCCCCCCCTTTTTTTCTTCCTTGTGGACAAATGCCATTGGTGTTGCCATCAGCAAATATTCAAATAAAATGAGAACAATTGACCTCCCTGCTCCTCGTTTCTCACTCACACCCAGTATAAACTCACTAATCCCCTCTAAAGAATTTTTTATACACTCTGCCACCATGGATAATGCAATCCATGAAATCTTGAATCCAGAAACAACAGAAGGATCTGTGCTAAGTAACCAAACAGAGATAGATTTCAGTAGATAAGTCAGCACTCTTAATGTTGATGGTGCTCCCTCACAAACCCCAAAAATAGGAATAAGCAAACAAAAAACAGGGATAGGTTGTGCCTAAAATTATTAAGTGATGCTATGAAGCAGTAAAATGCAATTAAAAGTAAAAAAAAACACTAGACTAGAAAAGTAAAACTTAATAAAACAAAGATTAAGTTCAAACTTACTTAAAAATGTAGATGGTACAGCAGTTGAGACCTTTGGAGAATTCTTTCCTGTATGGATTGGGGAATCAGAGTGTATCTACATAGAGAAAAGAACAGAAAAGAAACCACAATGGTGTAGTATGTCACAGACAAGTAGTGTGTGATGAGTACGTCTTTGTGGTCTTACTCACATTTTATAGTCCTAATACAAGCTCTGGTGTAGTTTGCATTCCGTGGTGTTGATCCCCTAGTAGGGGAAATGAAATGTTTGAACTACATATTCACTTTACTTATATAAAGATTCTATGTGTCTAATGGACATGTTAGTTTGTATTGTCAAACTCTTTATTACGATGTATGATAGCCCTGTGACTCCTGATTGCTGACTTAATCTTTGAATATTTTTTTTATGTCTTTGAATTGTTCATTTGAATTATACATGTGTGGTCTGCATGTAC
Source organism: Pelobates fuscus (assembly GCF_036172605.1). NCBI lineage: Eukaryota > Metazoa > Chordata > Amphibia > Anura > Pelobatidae > Pelobates > Pelobates fuscus. The sequence goes on from NC_086319.1 coordinate 206,326,843, forward strand.
AATCCATGTGTAGCCACTGGCCTGTTATATTTTTATTGCTCTCTGACATAACATTATTTCGTTTAGAATATATAGGGATTTAGTCATCATTAACCTCTTTACACGAGGCTGATGTTACTAATTGTGGTTAGCAGCAGCCAGTAATAAGTAGTAACAGGGCTGCAAACAAGGCAGAAACCAGTTGCAAACCGGTAGTTAGCGCCTTCAATTAGCCACTACTTCTCTACTGATTTTTATTCGCAGCAACTGGTAACTCCGTCACTTTGCTAAATTTTTACAGTCAAGAAACAGCTGCTACATGCTAACAATAGAAACAAACTTTAATGGGTAGCTGCTGGTTGCTAAAAATGAATAATGTGGTTGCAAACAAAATGCGTATGTGTGCATGTGTGTGTCTTTAAGATCCCATTTCCAATATTAGTTGTTTTCTGCCAAAATAAAAATCAAGAACAACGAACAGTCTTTCCTTTTTTTGTTTAAATTTACTCTTTTAAATTTACAAGGGTAAAAAATGTTTAGGTTTTTTGTAGATAAAACAATGGTTTCACGCATACAGATAAGCTTATACTTCTATGTCCTTTTATTTTAACACCAGGCCTTATCACTATACAGTGTTTTGTATTCTTTTGTCTACTGTTTAGATGCCCCCAATAGGCCTGTATAAATGACACACAGCTTTATATTTTGATAAGTGTTAGGAGATAAACAGGATGTGAAAAGCAGGCCATTGTATTTGGGTGGTCTTGCTATCTTCATCTCTCTTAGATATGGAAGCTCTCTTTTTCTACAGTGTACCTACACAGCCTTAGGCCAATCTATTTCTAACCCTGAGAAATCAATAGACTTAAATAACTACCTAGTATGGGAACACTACAAACCCCATAGAAAAAATAACACATTTTCACTTAAATTCTGCTAGATCGCACGCAGAGTCATTTTGCAAAGCAATTTCAGTGAACATAATTAAAACCTTCAGTGTAAAGGGGAGGATTCAGTTTGTGCTTATTGAGGGTCTTATATCATTGAGTGGGTTAATGGAAATTTAAATTTCTTGTAAAAAATAAGTTAAAATGTCCATTTAGTATATTGACTTTGAAATGTGCAGAAGAAAAATAAGTTTCCTGGATACTGTTTAATTATCAGTTAACAGGTTTTCAGCCTGTCTAATGAGGAGAGAATCACGGAGTGAAGAAAAAAAAATGTATTATTTACTTTAGTGAAAAAGTGGAATTATATATTGCTAGCAGCATCCAAAGTGTCACACATTCATCAATTACAGGGACTCTTAAGCACAATTTGATAGTGATATATATATATATATATATATATATATATATATATATATATATATATATTTATATATATATAGTGGTACCATGTTAGCCATGTTAGCAATATAGATGCAGCGTGCTGTTAAAGGTTATACTGTCATGTTACATGATATTGTTTTATTATAATGTACTGTTTCTTTAATGTGCATCTTAAGTTTGTCTCTTGGGCCTCTCCATAGTTTGCATGATGCTTCAGATTCTCCCCTCCCCCTTTCCTGTTCCAGTGTATTCTATGCTGTACATCTATATGTGACTTGTGATATCTCTCCTACCTGTATGGAAGAATCGTTCTTTTACCTGTTGTGACTGCACATTCTACAGATCATACGACGAATAAACATCGCCAGATCTTCTTACATGTGAGTTGTGACTGAGTAAACTATCTGGGAAGGTGATTTGGTATGGATAATCTCATCAGGGCAATGAGCGCCATGTGCTCCTGAAAACCACATTCAGTGACCTTCTTCTCGAAGTCCAGCTTGCCAAAACCGGCCCTAAACTACCGGGCCTCAGTTACCTGGACACTGCTCGAGGAGTTAACCCTATCATTTACAAGCTTCCGTATAGCCTACGTGAAAAGTGGATCCAAATTGGGTCAAAATACAAACGGGAAAACAAGGTTTCATTTCCCCCTTTCTCCTACTTCTGCGAATTAGTTAGGAACATTGCTGACACCAAGAACGATACTAGTTTTGCATTTGGCGAGTTCAGTACTCCCTCACTGAAAGGTGACAACCTACAAATCAGCTACAAGAACCGTAGAGGTCCCATGTCTGTTAAGAAGACAGACATTATTCCCGCTCCCACCTCAGCTCCCGCCTCAAACAAGAGCGGCAAGATCGAAAACCCAAACCAATTATGTCCTATCCACAAGAAGCCACGTCCCCTCAAAAAATGTATCGGTTTTAGGAAGAAGCCCCTACAAGAACGAAAGGAACTCCTAAAGACTTTTGGGGTATGTTATAGATGCTGTGCTTCCACTGATCACTTTGCCAAGGAATGTAAAATCCCTATCAAGTGCATAGAGTGCGGTTCCGAGGACCAAGTTCAAGCTCTCCATCCACTCGAGCCCAACCCTTCACAATCTGCAAACCTTTCTCCCAGACCAAATCACGATGGGAAGAGTATAGATCAGGTGCCTAATTCCACTATGATATTTTCCTCATGCACTGAAGTCTGTGGGGAAGACCACTGTGACAAGTCTTGTGCTAAAATATGCCTAGTGAACGTTCACCACAAGGATCAGCCAGAAAAGACTTTAAAGGTGTATGCTATCTTAGATGATCAAAGCAATCGATCACTTGCCCGACCTGAACTGTTTGATCTATTTTGCATAAGAGGAGAGGTTCACCCTTACACCCTAAGCACTTGTAGCGGCACTACTGAGGCTTTTGGAAGAAGGGCCCATGGACTTATTGTGTCCTCCCTAGGGGATAACTTACAATTGCCCTTACCTACACTTGTAGAGTGCAACCAGATACCAGCCAACAAAGAAGAAATACCTACACCAGAAGTTGCCTTCTACCACCCTCACCTAAAGTCAATATCAAATGAAATCCCACCACTTGACAAAGATGCTAAAATCCTTCTTCTGCTGGGAAGAGATATTCTAAGGGTCCACAAGGTGCACAGGCAGGTCAGCGGACCCCCAGATGCTCCGTTTGCCCAGTACCTGGACTTAGGCTGGGTCATCATAGGTAATGTCTGTATAGGCAAAATGAAAAGGCCTACTAACATTTCTTCATTTAAGACAAATATATTGCCGAATGGTCGTAATACTCACTTTGAGCCATGCCCACATCACTACTGGGTAAAGGAGAAGGTAACTAGCTGCCAGTCGCAACATTGCAACACAAACCTTTCCCGCACAAACGATGACAGGTTTGGCTCTACAGTTTTCAATACAAGCAGTGAAGACAACATGTTAGCTCCTTCAGTAGAAGGCAAAGAATCCCTTAAAGTAATGGACGAGTTCTTTCAGGAAGATTCCAATAATTGGGTAGCACCCCTACCCTTTCGCCTCCCGAGAGAGAAGCTGACGAACAATCTACATCAAGCCATTAAAAGGTTCTCTCTGCCAAAGCAATGGCATTATATTCCCACTGACCTTAATCCTGCTGATTATGGGACAAGAGCTATATCCCCAGCAGCTCTGACGCCTCCAAGATTTCTTCACGAAAACTCCTACTCAATTTCCACAGACGTTGCCTACAAACCAGTACATCCTAATGATGATAAAGAAATCAGGTCTATGAACACCACATTGCATACTTCTACAAGTCCAGAACCAAAACTCAAGTCACGCCGTTTTGAACGTTTCTCAACCTGGTCATCAGCTGTTAGGGCTGTTGCTTATTTGATTCACGTTGCCCATTGTTTTAAAAGGAGCTCAATATCAGAGTGTCACAGTTGGCATATCTGTACCAACCATCTTACCGCAACGGAAATTGAGCGTGCTGAAAAGGCTATCATTCGCTGTGTACAACAAGAAGTGTACATGGAACAATTCCACAGATTCAAAGGTGGAATACCTTTATCAAAGGATAGTTCACTATTTAATCTAAACCCTGTGGTCGATGACAATCAGTTGCTGCGAGTTGGAGGTCGAATAGAGAAATCTGACCCGTGCAGCAAGGAACAAAACCCTATCATCATACCAGGTCAGCACCACATCGCCACTCTTCTAATCCGGCACCATCATGAACTAACACAACACCAAGGTAGACAATTTACAGAAGCGCTATCAGGTCAGCCGGCTTGTGGATTGTTGGAATGAAAAGATGTGTTTCTTCCCTGCTTTTCAAATGCGTCAAGTGTCGCAAGTTAAGAGGTAGACACCAACTACAACAAATGGCAAGCCTGCCAGCTGATCGTTTAAGCACAGATCCACCCTTCACCTACGTTGGAGTTGACGTCTTCGGTCCGTGGACCGTGGTAACTCGAAAGACTCGTGGTGGAGCAGCCAACAGCAAAAGGTGGGCCGTGCTGTATACTTGTCTCACCATACGAGCTGTACACATCGAAGTGATTGAGTCAATGGATTCTTCTTGTTTCATCAACGCTTTACGAAGATTCTTCTCCATCCGAGAACCTGTCAAGCAGCTAAGATCCGACTGTGGTTCCAACTTTGTTGGAGCCTGTAAAGAACTTCAACTAGACAATTTCTTAGCAAACAATGGATGTATTTGGCTGTTTAATCCACCACATTCTTCACATATGGGAGGATCCTGGGAGCGAACGATTGGAATCGCTCGAAGAATTCTCGATTCCACGTTACAGGACCGCAAGTCTTCACTATTGACTCATGAGACTTTGAGTACCTTTCTCTCGAAAGTATCCGCCATCATTAATGCAAGGCCTCTAGTACCAGTATCTTCTGGAAAGTGGAGAAGGGGAGAGTATCAGTCTCCCCTAATGAGGGCGCTAATCACTATAGTAAAAGCGAATAGAAAGTATAAAAAATACAAATTTATTATTGCAATTCATGTAAAAATCATAAAAATCAAGCAGTACAATTCCAAGACCAATTTGTTAAACACCAACTACTAGCACACAAGAAAAAGGATGATGAGATGTTTCCAAATAGCCCAAGGTCGCGACTCCAAGGGCTAGGTATACTTGCGGCTTTCTAGTGGTAAAATGAACGGTCTCTGGGCTGCTGTAAAATACAAAGGTTCCGGCTCAACGCGTTTCGTCCCGCGTCTTTCGGGACTTCCTCAGGAGCTGCGGATGCTGTTGTTCCTTTCTCCGGTCTCTCTTTTAAGTCTTCAAGAATCTTCTGCCTTCGCGCCAAAACCACCGTCGCGCATGCGCATAACGACACAAGGTTCCGTTCAGCTACGGGTACCCTCGAGGACCAGTAGCTTTCAGGAAGTCTGTCGGTGCGCATGCGTGGCCGATCTTGAGCGTACAAAAACTTTATTGGCACTGAGTACTGGACACTATGTAACAAACTTACTAGGGATCCAGAACTCATCACATATGTGCCTTAATTATAACATTTAGGGAAACCTAGAGATTACCGCAAATATAGCAAAAAAGGAAGATACTAAAAATAAAGATACTAAAAATAAATGATAAATATTACCTAAAAAGGTCATTTAAGTCTAAAATGTTGAATGTATATTGCATTTGTGGTAATCTTCACAGCCTAAACAAGATGACCTATACATGTCAATCAGATCTAAGAGATGAATCAGATGAATAGGGTAAAGCGAGTTGATTATAATGGCCCCTTAATAAAAATACAAATAATAAATGTACAATTAATTTGACTTTAACCTGATGTACTGATATTACTAAAAAACGTTTCTATCATGGTGTAAATACAGAAAAGATTAATTTATGGACTAGACGGTCAGAACGATAACATTTGTCAAATTTCAAACAAATTTTAAACAAATTTTAAGCAAATCAACAAGAGTCATAAATAAATAAAGATGTAGATGGAGATAAAAATAAAATTAAAAATAAATATAAATATAAATGTAAAAATAAAAATAAAAATAAATATAAATATAGATAAAAATAAAAATAAAAATAAAAATAAAAATAAAAATATAAAAAAAAAAAAAAATGGAAAAAGAAAAAATGGACCATCTGATGGTTTTGTTAATACAGTGTATTTACATAAATGCAAGAATGTCTAGGTCCATGTTTAGACCTAGAGGAGTGGAGGACTTCATTTTATAAATCCATTCTGTTTCTTTTCTGACCAAGGTTTTGGTGGTATCTCCGCCTCTCCAGTGTGGAACAACCAGATCAATACCTATACAGATGAAATTGTTCAAAGAGAAAACAGAACAGGCATTACAATGTCGAGGTACACTGTAATGCCTGTTTTCTTTTTCTTTTCTTTCTTATGCCATTTAAGTGCTCTAGGAGTCTTTCATGTAATTTGCGGATGGTTCGACTTATGTATTGCATTCCGCATACACATTCTAATAGATAGACAACGTTTCTGCTACTGCAGGTTATAAAATGTTTTATTGCAAAATTCTCGTTCGTAACTGTGCTTTTAAAGGTTAGTGTAGTTCTTTTCTGAAATTTACATGTGCTGCAATTTCCACATCTGTGAAAACCAATGGGCCTTTTTTTAAGGAAGGTCTCTTTTTCATTTTTCAACATGACTTTAGGTAACAGACTAGGGGCTAGAATCGTTTTTAAGCTATCAGTCTTTTTGTATACGATCTTTGGCTTCTTGGGTAATAGTTTGTGAAGATAGGTATCCTGCAAAAGAATCGGCCAATGCTTTCTAAAAACTTTATCTATTTTATTTGCTTTATTATTATATTTAGTAATAAATGCCATGTCAAAGAAGTTTTTTTCTTTTTGAATGCTAGTTTTTGATTTCACCTTCAAGATCTCTTCTCTTTTTTTATAATTAACTTCCTTTTGACTTTTCTCAAGTAATTCTGTGGGGTAATTCCTATCCAGAAATCTTTTATTTAAAACTAGAACTTGGCTGTCAAAATCCTGCTGGTTTGTGCAATTTTTGTACAGCCTAGTTTGTTGACTCTTTGGAATATTACGGAGCCATATTGGATTGTGGCAGCTAGAAAATTCAATCAGACTATTGCAATCTGTGGGTTTAAAAAAAGTTTTACTACAGATTTTTTCTTTCTCTATAAAAAAAGTTAGATCCAAAAAGTTGATCTGTGTCTCTCCCATTTCTTGGGTAAAATTCAGCCCATAGTTATTTTCGTTGACATAAACCATACAATTGTTAAACTCATTAATACCACCCTTCCAAATAATAAAGACATAGTCTATGTACCTCCTCCAGAGCACCAGGTTTGCCCCAAACGGATTGTTGTTCCAAATACATCGTTCCTCCCAGTTTGCTACGAAGATGTTCGCGTAGCTTGGGGCAAACCTGGTGCCCATGGCGCTGCCACAGATATGCAAATAATGAGTCCCCTCAAACCAAAAAGAGTTCCTATATAGAATGAAATTAATACACTGCAGAATGAACTCACTTTGTTTTTTCGACATTTTATCATCATTATCTAACACCTCTTTTACAGCGGCTATACCTTTAGTATGATCGATAACTGTGTATAATGAGGTGACGTCTATGGTCACCCATAGATAGTCATCTTTCCATTCCATTCCTTCTAGTTCTCTAATCATTTGGGTTGAGTCTTTAACATAGGAAGCTGCCAAAATTAAATATTTTTGTAAATAGATATCCACATATTCAGAGATGTTGCTTGTAAGGGAATCTATACCGCTAATGATGGGCCTTCCAGGGGGATCCTTTAGGGATTTGTGGATCTTTGGCAATTGGTAGAAAATTGCCAATTTGGGGAACTCAATATAGAGATAATCAAATTCTATTTTCGTAATTACTTCGTGTTTTAATGCCTTAGATAATATGGTATACAATTCTGATTTAAAGATATTACTTGGGTTTTCTTTTAAGATTTTATAAGTTTTTGTATCGCTCAAAATTCTGTCTGATTCTTTTAAATAATCCTCTCTATCCATAATTACGATACCCCCACCCTTGTCGGCCTGTTTAATAACGATATCTAGTTTCTCCTTTAGGCCTTTTATTGCTTTTTTCTCATTTGGTGATAAATTTTCTTTGCCTTTTTTATTTTTAAGTTCTTCAAAGTCATTTAACACCATGCTGCAAAAAACTGGGATTAAAACCCCTTTATCCCAGTTTGGAAAAAACTTTGATTTTGTTTTCAAATTAGAGTTCATTATCACAGGTTCATTTTCCACATTCTCTATGGATATATTCTCTGGATCAGTTATACTAGGATTAGGTCTTATACTGTCCTCACCTTTCTTTTGAAAAAAACGTTTTACTGTTAGCTTTCTAAAAAATCTCTGTATATCCATGAATAATTCAAAATGATTAGGGCTTTTTTGAGGGGCAAATTTCAAACCTTTTCCTAATAATCTGGTTTCTTCCTTCGTTAACTTGTGTTTTGAGATATTAAATATTCCTATTTCTCTCTCATTTGGAACCTCTTTTGTTAACACAGTGTTTCGCCCTCCTCTCGTTCCCCTATTTTTGTTCTTTGTTCCATTATTCGTCTTCTTTTTATCGGAGTTGGTGACTCTAGGGGTTCGAATCTGTTTTTGTGGGCCCATGAATCTAGATACTTGGTGGGTTGTCTCATCTGGCTTGATTTTATTGGGCTTTTTTGCATGGTTCTCTTCCCTAAAAAAACTTTATTGTTTGTGGATCTATTGTTACTATGTTCCACTTTTCTCCAAGTGGTATTAAAGGAGTTGTCAGACTTATAAGTATTCTGCTCTCTAGATCTCTTTTCTTTATAATTTCTATCATAGTTTTGTCTTCTTTGGTTATTAATATAGTTGTCATGTTGGGGTCTTCTGTCTAGACTGCGATCATTAGATCTAATCTGTTGGGACCTTTTAGATTGAAAGTGGGATAAATTACGATTTTTGTTCCAATCAAAGTAAGTAAGTAATCAAAGTAAGTTCCTTTTTCAAAATCCTCCTTATCTCTTTTCAGCTTATTATCTTTTCTAGAAATAATCGATTCCTCTAATTTTTCTATCTTAGTTTTTAATTGTAAGTTATATTCTCAGAATTGAAGAACTTAAAAATAAAAAAGGCAAAGAAAATTTATCACCAAATGAGAAAAAAGCAATAAAAGGCCTAAAGGAGAAACTAGATATCGTTATTAAACAGGCCGACAAGGGTGGGGGTATCGTAATTATGGATAGAGAGGATTATTTAAAAGAATCAGACAGAATTTTGAGCGATACAAAAACTTATAAAATCTTAAAAGAAAACCCAAGTAATATCTTTAAATCAGAATTGTATACCATATTATCTAAGGCATTAAAACACGAAGTAATTACGAAAATAGAATTTGATTATCTCTATATTGAGTTCCCCAAATTGGCAATTTTCTACCAATTGCCAAAGATCCACAAATCCCTAAAGGATCCCCCTGGAAGGCCCATCATTAGCGGTATAGATTCCCTTACAAGCAACATCTCTGAATATGTGGATATCTATTTACAAAAATATTTAATTTTGGCAGCTTCCTATGTTAAAGACTCAACCCAAATGATTAGAGAACTAGAAGGAATGGAATGGAAAGATGACTATCTATGGGTGACCATAGACGTCACCTCATTATACACAGTTATCGATCATACTAAAGGTATAGCCGCTGTAAAAGAGGTGTTAGATAATGATGATAAAATGTCGAAAAAACAAAGTGAGTTCATTCTGCAGTGTATTAATTTCATTCTATATAGGAACTCTTTTTGGTTTGAGGGGACTCATTATTTGCAGATCTGTGGCAGCGCCATGGGCACCAGGTTTGCCCCAAGCTACGCGAACATCTTCGTAGCAAACTGGGAGGAACGATGTATTTGGAACAACAATCCGTTTGGGGCAAACCTGGTGCTCTGGAGGAGGTACATAGACTATGTCTTTATTATTTGGAAGGGTGGTATTAATGAGTTTAACAATTTTATGGTTTATGTCAACGCAAATAACTATGGGCTGAATTTTACCCAAGAAATGGGAGAGACACAGATCAACTTTTTGGATCTAACTTTTTTTATAGAGAAAGAAAAAATCTGTAGTAAAACTTTTTTTAAACCCACAGATTGCAATAGTCTGATTGAATTTTCTAGCTGTCACAATCCAATATGGCTCCGTAATATTCCAAAGAGTCAACAAACTAGGCTGTACAAAAATTGCACAAACCAGCAGGATTTTGACAGCCAAGTTCTAGTTTTAAATAAAAGATTTCTGGATAGGAATTACCCCACAGAATTACTTGAGAAAAGTCAAAAGGAAGTTAATTATAAAAAAAGAGAAGAGATCTTGAAGGTGAAATCAAAAACTAGCATTCAAAAAGAAAAAAACTTCTTTGACATGGCATTTATTACTAAATATAATAATAAAGCAAATAAAATAGATAAAGTTTTTAGAAAGCATTGGCCGATTCTTTTGCAGGATACCTATCTTCACAAACTATTACCCAAGAAGCCAAAGATCGTATACAAAAAGACTGATAGCTTAAAAACGATTCTAGCCCCTAGTCTGTTACCTAAAGTCATGTTGAAAAATGAAAAAGAGACCTTCCTTAAAAAAAGGCCCATTGGTTTTCACAGATGTGGAAATTGCAGCACATGTAAATTTCAGAAAAGAACTACACTAACCTTTAAAAGCACAGTTACGAATGAGAATTTTGCAATAAAACATTTTATAACCTGCAGTAGCAGAAACATTGTCTATCTATTAGAATGTGTATGCGGAATGCAATACATAGGTCGAACCATCCGCAAATTACATGAAAGACTCCTAGAGCACTTAAATGGCATAAGAAAGAAAAGTGAAAAACACAGTGTACCTCGACATTGTAATGCCTGTTCTGTTTTCTCTTTGAACAATTTCATCTGTATAGGTATTGATCTGGTTGTTCCACACTGGAGAAGCGGAGATACCACCAAAACCTTGGTCAGAAAATGAACAGAATGGATTTATAAAATGAAGTCCTCCACTCCTCTAGGTCTAAACACGGACCTAGACATTCTTGCATTTATGTAAATACACTGTATTAACAAAACCATCAGATGGTCCATTTTTTCTTTTTCCATTTTTTTTTTTATATTTTTATTTTTATTTTTATTTTTATATTTATTTTTATTTTTATATTTATTTTTATATTTATTTGTATTTTTATCTATATTTATATTTATTTTTATTTTTACATTTATATTTATATTTATTTTTAATTTTATTTTTATCTCCATCTTCATCTTTATTTATTTATGACTCTTGTTGATTTGCTTAAAATTTGTTTAAAATTTGTTTGAAATTTGACAAATGTTATCGTTCTGACCGTCTAGTCCATAAATTAATCTTTTCTGTATTTACACAATGATAGAAACGTTTTTTAGTAATATCAGTACATCAGGTTAAAGTCAAATTAATTGTACATTTATTATTTGTATTTTTATTAAGGGGCCATTATAATCAACTCGCTTTACCCTATTCATCTGATTCATCTCTTAGATCTGATTGACATGTATAGGTCATCTTGTTTAGGCTGTGAAGATTACCACAAATGCAATATACATTCAACATTTTAGACTTAAATGACCTTTTTAGGTAATATTTATCATTTATTTTTAGTATCTTTATTTTTAGTATCTTCCTTTTTTGCTATATTTGCGGTAATCTCTAGGTTTCCCTAAATGTTATAATTAAGGCACATATGTGATGAGTTCTGGATCCCTAGTAACTCAAAGTTTGTTACATAGTGTCCAGTACTCAGTGCCAATAAAGTTTTTGTACGCTCAAGATCGGCCACGCATGCGTACCGACAGACTTCCTGAAAGCTACTGGTCCTCGAGGGTACCCGTAGCTGAACGGAACCTTGTGTCGTTATGCGCATGCGCGACGGTGGTTTTGGCGCGAAGGCAGAAGATTCTTGAAGACTTAAAAGAGAGACCGGAGAAAGGAACAACAGCATCCGCAGCTCCTGAGGAAGTCCCGAAAGACGCGGGACGAAACGCGTTGAGCCGGAACCTTTGTATTTTACAGCAGCCCAGAGACCGTTCATTTTACCACTAGAAAGCCGCAAGTATACCTAGCCCTTGGAGTCGCGACCTAGGGCTATTTGGAAACATCTCATCATCCTTTTTCTTGTGTGCTAGTAGTTGGTGTTTAACAAATTGGTCTTGGAATTGTACTGCTTGATTTTTATGATTTTTACATGAATTGCAATAATAAATTTGTATTTTTTATACTTTCTATTCGCTTTTACTATAGTGATTAGCGCCCTCATTAGGGGAGACTGATACTCTCCCCTTCTCCACTTTCCAGTTCTTTGTTTATAGGCTTTTCTGGGGTGTGCCTATTATGAGTGGCAGCTTTTCTACTGTAGTATTTCTTTTTAAAGCCTAGAGTCTGGATCTTTTCTCTATTTTCATACCAGTATCTTCTGATCCCGATTCTCCAGTGATTCTTACCCCAGCCACACTCCTTACTCAGAAGGTTGGGACTACTGTTATATTTCCTGCTGAGATCGACCAGAAGGATACCTACAGGCATCAATGGAAACAGGTGCAACACCTAGCCAACGTGTTTTGGCACCGCTGGAGAAAGAAGTACCTGCATATCCTTCAAAGCCGTTACAAATAGCAAACACCCAAGCCCAACCTCAAAGTAGGCGACCTTGTTCTTCTGAAAGATAGAGAAGTCTGTCGCAATGAGTGGCCTATGGGTCTTGCAACAAGTGTAATGCCCAGTGATGATGGAAAGGTTCGCAAGGTTGAGATTAAGAAAACCAAAGGAGGTTCAGCTCGGACTTTCTCATGACCAACCACAGAATTGGTACTTCTTCTCTCAAGCGAGTGACTTATGCAAGAGTACCAGACTGTACGGTACTATGGCGGGGAGAACGCCACTATAACTGTTAACTATGCCACTGTTGAAGCTCCACGGCTATAAACCGTAGACTACAGGATTTTAGCCATCCGTTATTGGACTTCATGTTTCATTGTTTACATACTGCATACCTTCTCTGTTTTGCAGGTATCTTGTATTTATGGTTTACACACCAGTATTATTTTCCAATGTTTTCTTCACTTACAGGTTCAAGTTGGACTTTTAGACATTTGGACTTATCTTTATATATATATATATATATATATATATATATATATATATATATATATATATATATATATGTATGTATATATATATATATATATATATATATATATATATATATATATATATATAATAGGCTTTGAAATCTAAAGATTTCAGACGGGGAGTGTCATGTTACATGATATTGTTTTATTATAATGTACTGTTTCTTTAATGTGCATCTTAAGTTTGTCTCTTGGGCCACTCCATAGTTTGCATGATGCTTCAGATTCTCCCCTCCCCCTTTCCTGTTCCAGTGTATTCTATGCTGTACATCTATATGTGACTTGTGATATCTCTCCTACCTGTATGGAAGAATCGTTCTTTTACCTGTTGTGACTGTACATTCTACAGATCATACGACGAATAAACATCGCCAGATCTTCTTACATGTGAGTTGTGACTGAGTAAACTATCTGGGAAGGTGATTTGGTATGGATAATCTCATCAGGGCCATGAGCGCCATGTGCTCCTGAAAACCACATTCATAGCCTTTGCAGCCGTTCCAGAATAGATACTTTTATTGGCTAAATATAGATGTGGGGTTCTAGCATTCCTATTTAATTATCAAGAGTGACCAACAGGTAAGTCTCTAGTTGTGTTGGAAATATGTCTTCCATGATAGTTTGCTTTTGATAGGATGGAGTGACACCTGTTATCCCTGCCAATATTTCTCATTTAAGCTGTAGATCTGTACAAGGTTTATACTAGTTATCTTGCTGGCATTAATTAAAACCTACACGTATGCTGGAAATTTAACTCTAAGATGAGTTATGCTCTGAAGTCACCCTGTGAGTTGTGATTGAAAATATGACAAATCTTTTTAATGAGTCATTTTACCAGATATAGTGAGTTCACAGCTTTTAAGTAAATTGAAGTCATGGTTTTAACAGGCAAACAGTCTAATTTTGAGATAAAAGTATTATCCAAGCAAAAGCAGTGTTTTAATGAAATACTGCTTTTGGATGGAGTGAGCCTTGGTTGCACCTCCACCTCCTCCCATAAAAGAAAATAAAAATAGAGAAAAACATGACAAACTTACTAGCCAACCCACACCAAGGACAAGTTCTCCCTGCAGCTGATTCCTCCTTTTTTTGACATCCTCCCCCCTACTGAAGGGAGAGAGACATCCCAGCAGAAACAGACTGAGAGGAAAACGTGGGCGACATGGCATGCCGCCATTGGTTGTGTGTCACAAACATGCTAACGACAGATGCCTAATATGCCACGGATTAACCTTAGCCAGAACAGAACTCGTGTTCCTTACTGGCTAATAGTGATGTCGTGAACACGAAATTTTCGGTTCGCGAACGGCGAACGGAAACTTCCAAAAACTTTCGCGAACCGGCGAACCGAGCGAACCGCTATTGACTTCAATGGGCAGGCGAATTTTAAAACCCACAGGGACTGTTTCTGACCACAAAAGTGATGGAAAAGTTGTTTGAAGGGGACTAACACCTTGACTGTGGCATGCCGGAGGGGGATCCATGGCAAAACTCCCATGGAAAATTACACAGTTGATGCAGAGTCTGATTTTAATCCATAAAGGGCAGAAATCACCTAACATTCCTAAATCGCAATGGATATGGATTGACACCTGACATATGACATATTGACACCTTGACATATGGATTGACACCTTGACATATGGATTGACACCTGTCCTCAGAGACCCTGATACACACTGACACAGAGCAGAATAGGGACTACTACCCTTACATAGGGTCACTTGGCAGGTATGGATTGACACCTGTCCTCAAAGCCCCTGATACACACTGACACAGAATAGAGACTGTTCCCCGTCCTCAGAGACCATGATACACACTGACACAGAGCAGAATAGGGACTGTCCCCCCTACATCGGGTCACTTGGCAGATATGGATTGACACCTATCCTAAGGATCCCTGATACACACTGACACAGATCAGAATAGGGACTGTTCCCCATACATAGGGTCACTTGGCAGATATGGCGTGGTCGTGGAGGAGGAGGATGACTTTCACCTCTTCCCCTGTTAGATTCCCGTTGTGCTGTGACATCACCCTTATACGCTGTGTAAAGCATACTTTTTAATTTATTTTGCAAATGCTGCAGCCTTTCCGACTTGTAATTCGGTAACATTTCCGCCACTGTCTGCTTATACCGGGGGTCTAGTAGCGTGGACATCCTCCTTCAGCCTTTTTATACGAGGGTCCCTCAACAGGCACGACAGCATGAAAGACCCCATTTGCACAAGGTTGGATGCCGAGCTACTCATTTCCCTTTCCTCCTCCTCACACAGAGCAGAATAGGGACTGTTCCCCGTCCTCAAAGCCCCTGATACACACTGACAAAGAGCAGAATAGAGACTGTTCCCCGTCCTCAGAGACCATGATACACACTGACTCAGAGCAGAATAGAGACTGTTCCCCGTCCTCAGAGACCATGATACACACTGACATAGAGCAGAATAGAGGCCGGGGGTCTAGTAGCGTGGACACCCAGCACAGGTCGTTCTCCTTCAGCCTTTATATACAAGGGTCCCTCAACAGGCACGACAGCATGAAAGACCCCATTTGCACAAGGTTGGATGCCGAGCTACTCATTTCCCGTTCCTCCTCCTCACACAGAGCAGAATAGGGACTGTTCCCCTTACATAGGGTCACTTGGCAGGTATGGATTGACACCTGTCCTCGAACCCCCTGGTACACACTGACACAGAGCAGAATAGAGACTGTTCCCCGTCCTCAGAGACCATGATACACACTGACACAGAGCAGAATAGGGACTGTTCCCCCTATATAGGGTCACTTGACAGATATGGATTGACACCTATCCTAAGGATCCCTGATACACACTGACACAGAGCAGAATAGGGACTGTTCCCCCTACATTGGGTCACTTGGCAGATATGGATTGACACCTATCCTAAGGATCCCTGATACACACTGACACAGATCAGAATAGGGACTGTTCCCCATACATAGGGTAACTTGGCAGATATGGCGTGGTCGTGGAGGAGGAGGATGACTTTCACCTCTTCCCCTGTTAGATTCCCGTTGTGCTGTGACATCACCCTTATACGCTGTGTAAAGCATACTTTTTAATTTATTTTGAAAATGCTGCATCCTTTCCGACTTGTAATTCGGCAACATTTATGCCGCTGTCTGCTTATACCGGGGGTCTAGTAGCGTGGACACCCAGCACAGGTCGTTCTCCTTCAGCCTTTTTATACGAGGGTCCCTCAACAGGCACGACAGCATGAAAGACCCCATTTGCACAAGGTTGGATGCCGAGCTACTCATTTCCCGTTCCTCCTCTTCACACAGAGCAGAATAGGGACTGTTCCCCCTACATAGGGTCACTTGGCAGATATGGATCGACACCTGTCCTCAAAGCCCCTGATACACACTGACACAGAGCAGAATAGAGACTGTTCCCCGTCCTCAGAGACCATGATACACACTGACACAGAGCAGAATAGAGACTGTTCCCCCTACATAGGGTCACTAGGCAGATATGGATTCACACCTGTCCTCAGAGACCATGATACACACTGACACACAGCAGAATAGGGATGTGGAATAGCACCTGGGGAGCTGGGGGGGTGCCGTTGATGTGGAGCAAGATGCAGCAGTGGAAGAGGACTCAGCCGAGGAGGTTATGGAAGAGGATGGAGTAGGAGGAGTAGAGGAGGTGGCAGCAGGCCTGCCCGCAAGTCATGGCGGTGTCACCAACTCCTCTGCAGAGCCACGCATTCCATGCTTGGCAGCCGTCAGCAGGTTTACCCAATGCGCAGTGTAGGTGATATACCTGCCCTGACCATGCTTTGCAGACCAGGTATCAGTGGTCAGATGGAACCTTGCCCCAACACTGTGTGCCAGGCATGCCATTACTTCCTTTTGCACAATCGAGTACAGTTTGGGGATTGCCTTTTTTTAAAAGAAATTTTGTCCGGGTACCTTCCACTGCGGTGTCCCAATAGCTACTCATTTTTTGAACGCCTCAGACTCCACCAGTTTGTATGGTAAAAGCTGGCGGGCTAGGGGGGCGTGTCCTAACTACTGAAGCGATAAGTCGCCATGCATACGCCAGGCATACCGTACGCAACATGCAGGAGGCAGAGGGAATCCTGTGGCAACTGGGTCTCCCCCCGGACTCGCTACTCACATCGAAGCCTCCAACAAACTTCACGCTCCCTCCATATTGGGGCAACACCGAGGCTCAAACATTTGTCCCTGGAAACCTAGCCGGGACATCATGCACAACTTGAATGGAAAACTGGACTAACAGGTCAACCCTGCTTACGGAGACTCTCAGGTCATTGATCGTGTCAAGAGGAGGGGAACAACTTCAAAAATAGATTCCTGGCAAATTCTTAAAAAAAACGTGCAAACATGAATCCGGAAAGTACAGAAAGTACAGTGCTTAATCGTATTGGTGTACTAATTTCCAGTATATCTAAAAATGTTTTACATATTTTCTGATTTTAATTGCCATGTGTACCTTTCGTATGCCCATGTGAAACGTTTTACCATTTAGGGCCGAGTGGGGTCATTTAAACAGATCATACCTCGAGTGCAGAGTGCGTTTAATCCGACTCATTAATGTTAGTTATTCACTAAGCTTAGTGAAAACATAGTTGGCTTAAAGATGTTTTCGATTCAAGTTCTTGTGCCCCACAGTTCAAATTAACATTCAAATGACAATTCATGACAGATCACACAAGTGAATAGCCCTGCCAACGTCATCTCAGAATTTTTTTGTTATCTAAGAAGAAATAGAAATGCATATCAACAAAAAATGCTGGCGGGCTAATAGTTCGGACAAGCCAACTGTCAGACGCTGGGCAAGGGGGTGACTTTGTGACATTGGCTTCTTACGCTCAAACATGTCCTTGACAGACACCTGAATGTGGGCAGATGAGCGGGAAATGCTCAAGGCGAGAGACGGAGTGGCGGATGGTTGAGAGGGGGCAAGGAGGACAGCAGTTGTTGACGTGGCTGAAGATGCTGGACCATGAGGAGCATGGCGGCTTTGAGTTTGTGTGCTGCTTGTACTCATGTGTTGATCCCATAGGCGTATGTGATGTGCGATCGTGTGCCTACGCAAAGCAGTTGTACCTAGGTGGGTGTTGGACCTCCCACGACTCAGTTTCTTTTGGCACAGGTTGCAAATGGCATCGCTGTTGTCACAGGCAGACACACAAAAAAATGCCACACTGCATGCCACACTGCAATGATGGCATTCTGGTGGTGGACACAGCATGCGTTGATTGGCGTGCTGTCGGGCTGACCCCGGGTGCCGATGCATGCTGTCTGACTATGCCACTAGCTCCTTGCGACGACCTCCCCCTGCTTCCAACTCATCTCCTCTTCCTCTCTGTCTCCCCATCTGAACTTTTCCCCTGTTCTTCTTCTCTTCTAGCGGGCACCCACGTGATATCCATGGACACATCGTCATCATCAACCGCTTCACTTGTATCTGACAACTCAGCAAAGGAAGCAGCACAGCAGCGGGTACAACATCATCATCATCACACCGGACATCCATGTGTGTAATGCTGCCTGCCTGAGACATAGACCAGATATGAGTGGCACTGTGCAGTGCCAGAGGTTGGCAGAGTACACGTTGTAGGCCTGACACACCCGCTTGAAGACAACTAACTGCTATTCAATCTATAACAGTGAAAAAAGTTTTTTGGTTTTAAATGCACGCTATTGTGACACCAGATATGAGTGGCAAATTACACTTGCTCAGGTTGGCAGAGCACACGCTGAATGAAGGCCTGACACACCCGCTTTAAGGACACTGACTGCTATTAGCTTAAACTGGAAACCTTTTTTTCTTTGTAAAAGCACGCTACAGAGACACCAGATATGAGTGGCAACTGTCAAAGTACACTGGCAGGGGTCTGCAGGGCACACGCTGAAGGCCTGAAACACCCGCTTTAAGGACACTGACTGCTATTAGCTTACACTGGAAAACTTTTTTGCTTTGCACAAGCACGCTACAGAGACACCAGATATGAGTGTCAACTGTCAAAGTACACTGGCAGGGGTCTGCAGGGCACACGCTGAAGGAAGGCCTGACACACCCGCTTTAAGGACACTGACTGCTATTAGCTAACACTGGAAAACTTTTTTTCTTTGTGAAAGCACGCTATAGAGACACCAGATATGAGTGGCAACTGTCAAAGTACACTGGCAGGGGTCTGCAGGGCACACGCTGAAGGCCTGAAACACCCGCTTTAATGACACTGACTGCTATTAGCTTACACTGGAAAACTTTTTTTCTTTGTAAAAGCACGCTATAGAGACACCAGATATGAGTGGCAACTGTCAAAGTACACTGGCAGGGGACTGCAGGGCACACGCTGAAGGAAGGCTTGACATACCCGCTTTAAGGACACTGACTGCTATTAGCTAACACTGGAAAACTTTTTTTCTTTGTAAAAGCACGCTATAGAGACACCAGATATGAGTGCCAACTGTCAAAGTACACTGGCAGGGGTCTGCACACGCTGAAGGAAGGAAGTGTTGTGTGTGAGAATGTGTGTAGTGACTGAGTGTAGGGTGTGTGAAGAAGGCTGATGGTTGTATAGGGGCTGAGAGTATTGGTGGTGGAGTTTTGTGTGTAGTGGCTAAATTTTGTGTGTGTGTGTGTGTGTGTTTTGTGCCCAACTTGCTAAATTTTCCTTATGGTCCATCTACTAAGACAAATATTTACCAATATCAGGTAAAGACCACATTAAGAGTGCCCTCTCAGTTCCAGTGCTCAGTCAATTACTCAGAATGCAGACTGTAGCACTCTCAGTCGTCGAGAAGCACCAGGGGAGTGCAAGGTCACTCTTAAAGTGGTCTGTACCTTATACTGGTACAAAGGTTTGTGGAAATGTTTTAAAAATCTACATGGAAACTCACTGGAGTTTGCTTGAAAGTAGGCTATTTAAAATAGTCTCTTTCAAGTAGGAGTTAAAACAACAAGAGTTTGTGGGTGAACTGGTGGACTGTGGTTGGTATTAGTTAATACCAAGTGGGAAAAAAAAGCTTACATTTTTGTATTTTTGCATTTTGTGTTTTGTATTTTTTTTTTGTTTTACTTTTACCCTTCTTAATTTATCTTTCTCCTTGTTGTTTTGATTTATTTAATTTTTTTTGTTAACTTTTTTCCCTTTTTCATATATATATATATTTTCTTTGCTGGATATATTAAACTGTGTCCCTTTTTTTTTTTATATATATATTTTCTCCTTGCTGGTGTTATTTAAAACGTTTTCCCTCCTTTTTAATTTTTTTCTCCCTCTCTTGTTGTTTCTATTCCCCTCCTTGTGGGTGCTGCTGCTGCTGCTGAGCTAATTAGGGGGAGTGCCCCTTAATTTCCAACTGTGTAGGATTTGTATTGCCAATATAAACCCACTACTGACTCACAGAGCTTGCTCACTGGAGTTTGCGTGAAAGTAGGCTATTTCAAGTACCGTATATACTCGAGTATAAGCCGAGTTTTTCAGCACATTTTTTGTGCTGAAAAACCCCAACTCGGCTTATACTCGAGTCTCTGTCTGTATTATGGCAACTTACTGAAGACTGGGATTATTTATTGCTGAATATTTATTTATTGTTTATTGTCTATCTTCTGTCCGTACTCCAACCTCTGATGCTCGCCTTAAAGACTTCTCGAGGGCTGCACTGTTCCTGTGGAACTCGCTTCCCTCCTCCATTAGATGCTCACCCAGTCTCCACTCCTTCAAAAAATCAGTAAAAACCCACTTCTTATTAAAAGCGTATCAATTAAACTCTTAATAGCTCCCAACTGATTCCTCTTCTGCAACTGTCACTAGTCTAATACTATCCTTACCTTTTGTGTCATTTTACCCCACTCCCTCTAGCATGTAAGCTCATTGAGCAGGGCCCTCAACCCCTCTGTTCCTGTGTGTCCTACTTGTCTGATTACAACTACATGTCTGTTCGTCCACCCATTGTAAAGCGCTGCGGAATTTGACGGCGCTCTATAAATAATATAATAATAATAATAATAATACAGACTGGGGGCTGTGGGGGCTGCAGAGCATTTACTTACATCTCCTGCAGCTCCTGTCAGCTCCCTTCTCCTCTGCGCCGGTCCGTTCAGCACCTCTGTCAGCTCCCAGTGTAAGTCTCGCGAGAGCCGCAGGGTCATAGTGCGGCTCTCGCGAGACTTACAGTGTGAGCTGACAGGGGAGCTGACTGGACCGGCACAGAGGAGGAGGGAGCTGACAGGAGCTGCAGGAGAGGTAAGTAACAGCTCTGCCAGCCCCCTCTCCCCCCACTCAACTGCCAATGCCACTGGACCACCAGGGAAGGAGAGCCCCCCTCCCTGCCATGTATCAAGCAGGGAGGGGGGACGAAAAAAATAAATATAAGAATAAAATATTAAAAATAATAATAATTTTAAAAAAATAACAATATAACAAAAAATAATAATAATTAATAAAATAAATACTAGAACAAAAAATGATTAAAATTATAATTAATAAAATAACAATAATCAAAATGCCAACCCCCCACCAACACATACACAAACACACACTGCATCACACACACTCACACTTCATTCATATACACACTGCACTCACACACACACACACACTGCACTCACAAACACACTGCACTCACACACACTGCATTCATACACACACTGCATTCATACATACACTGCACTCATACACACACTGCACTCATACACACACTGCATTCATACACACACTGCACTCATACACACACACTGCACTCATACACACACTCTGCACTCATACACACTCTGCACTCATACACACACTGCACTCATACACACACTGCACTCATACACACACACTGCACTCACACTGCACTCATACACACACACACTGCACTCATACACACACGCACTGCACCCATACACACACACTGCACACATACACACACACTGCATTCATACACACACTGCACTCATACGCACACACTGCATTCATATGCACACACTGCATTCATACACACACACTGCATTCATTATATACACACACACTTTAAATAAATATTCAATTAATATAATTTTTTTAGGATCTAATTTTATTTAGAAATTTACCAGTAGCTGCTGCATTTCCCACCCTAGTCTTATACTCGAGTCAATAAGTTTTCCCAGTTTTTTTGGGTAAAATTAGGGGCCTCGGCTTATATTCGGGCTGGCTTATACTCGAGTATATACGGTAGTCTCTTTTAAGTAGGAGTTAAAACAACAGGAGTTGAAACTATAAGTGAGTTTAAACCAAGAGGGTAAATATTGTTTTTGCTCACTTGTGTTTTTTGTAACTGGGGATGAGTGCTAGCAAGATTGCGAGTTTAACTCAGTGTACATCATGCCGCATATATGCATGCCTGGATGATTCTGTCCAGGGTCCATACCTCTGTGGTGTGTGTGAGCGAGTGCCATTTCTGGAAGCTCAGATTAGAGATCTGGAAAGGCAAATTGTAACACTGAGGGAGATTGACAATCTTGAGAGGAGTCTGTCAGAGTTTAGTGGGGACAGGTAGTGGAGAGGGAGGAGATAGGACAGATGGGGAACAGGCACGTAGCTGGGTGACAGTGGGGAGAGGAAGCAGGGGGTAGGGAAGAGAAAAGGTTTAGCTAGTCCTGGTCTCATGCAGCCAACAGATTTGCCTGTTTGAGTGAAGATGTTGGATGCATCAGCTCAGGAGTAGCTGTACTGCATGAAGCTGTTCCCGCTAACAGCCGTGGGAACAGCCCCTCTATTACGGGTGGGGTTGAGAGGGTAAGGAAGACTAGACAGATCGTGGTGGTAGGGGACTCTATTATTAAGAGAGTAGATAGGGTAATCTGCCACTCAGATCGACTCAACTGGACAGTTTGCTGTCTCCCGGGTGTTTGGGTCCGGCATGTTGCCGACAGAGTGGAGGGACTATTGGGAGGGGCTGGAAATGACCCAGATGTCATGGTCCATATTGGTACCAATGACAAAGTCAGAGGAAAATGGAAGGTCCTAAAGAATGAGTTCAGGGAACTAGGAAGTAAGCTAAAGAAAAGGACCTCCAAGGTAATTTTTTCAGAAATATTACCTGTGCCGCACGCTACAGCAGAAAGGCAGCGGGAGATTAGAGAGGTCAATGCGTGGCTAAAGTCTTGGTGCAGGAAAGAGGGTTTGGGGTTTTTAGAGCACTGGGCCGATTTTGCGCTTGGGTACAACCTGTTTAGTCATGATGGATTGCACCTAAACGGAAGAGGGTCTGCTGTGCTGGGGGATAGGATAGCTAGAAGGTTGGAGGAGATTTTAAACTAGTGGTAGGGGAGGAGGGTCAAAGCAATCTAGAAAATGGAGATAGGATGGAAAGGAGATGGGCTTTAGCTCAGAACAAAGGGGGTGGAGATGGGGGAGGGGAAAGCTCAGAACAGAGAAGGTATGTAATATTGATTATTCACAAAAAGTACAAAAGACTCACGATAATATTAAATGTATGCTTACTAATGCAAGGAGCCTATATAACAAAATGGGGGAACTTGAGGCAATAGCATACACTAAACAATATGATATAATAGGCATAACAGAAACATGGTGGGATGAGACACCTGACTGGGCAGTTAATTTAAATGGGTACACGTTATTTAGGAAGGATAGGAAAAACAAGAAGGGTGGTGGGGTATGTTTATATGTCAACCATGAATTTAAGTCAAATCTTAGGCATGTGGAGTGTCACAAGGAAAATGGCTTTATGGGTAGATATCTGCTTGGGGCAAACAAAGGGAAATCCATTATTGGTTGGGATATGTTATAAACCACCTAATGTAAATATCATTGAGGAAGAACAGCTGTTAGAGCAAATTGAGAAAGCTGCAAATCGAGGTAACACATTATTTATTGGAGATTTGAATTACCCATACATAAATTGGGATAGAGGGACTAGTACTTCAGCAAGGGGAATCAGGTTTTTGAATGTGTTAAATTACACCTTTATGTCACAACTGGTACAATCACCAACTTGAAAGGATGCTTGTCTGGATCTCGTCAAAACAAACAATGTTGATCTTTTAACCAACATTCAAGTAGGGGAGCATTTTGGAAATAGTGATCACAATATGGTAAATTTTAAAATAATCTCAAAAACGCAAAAGCAAGTGGGGTATACTAAAACATATAATTAAAAAAAAAACATTTCAATAAGATTAGGGCAGCTCTACAACATATCGACTGGCATAAACTCCTTAGTGATAAAAACACCGAGGATAAATGGAAAATGTTCAAACAAATATTAGAAAGGTACATTTATCATTATGTACCATTGGGTAATAAATATAAAAGAAACAAATTAAAACCAATGTGGCTTAGTAGAGAAGTAAAACAAGAGATTAAAAATAAGAAAAGGGCATTTAAAGCATTTAAATCAGACAAATCAGAGGCATCCTATTTAAGATATAAGGAAGAAAATAACACTTGCAAAAAGGCAATTAAAGTGGCTAAACTAGAAAATGGGAAATTGATAGCTAAAGAATGCAAAACCAAACCCCCAAATTTTTTCAATTACATCAATTCTAAAAAAACAAAAAATAAAAGTGTAGGTACACTGGAAACAGAGTTGGGTTTATTAGCTAATGAAGACCAGGAAAAAGCAGACATTTTAAATACATCTTTTTCTTCAGTATATATTAATGAGGATCCTATGGCAAGAGATATGCAAATGATTGCTGTAAAAAAACGTGCAGATAACTTGTGATTGGATAACTCGAGACAAGGTGCTACAGCTATTAAAGAAAATTAATGTAAATAAAGCTCCGGGGCCTGACGGTATTCATCCACGAGTACTTAAGGAGCTAAGTGGGGAAATAAGTGAACCTCTGTATTTAATTTTTAAAGATTATTTTGTTTGAGGTGTTGTACCGGAGGATTGGAGGAAGGCAGATGTTGTTCTTATATTTAAAAAGGGTTCAAAATCCTTGCCTGGAAATTATAGACCTGTTATCTTAACTTCTGTAACTGGGAAAATATTTGAAGGGCTATTAAGGGCTAATATTCAGGAATTCATTGGGAAGAACTTTGTTATTAGCAATAATCAGCATGGTTTTATGAAACATAGGTCATGTCAAACTAACCTAATTGCATTCTACGAAGAAGTAAGTAGAAGTATAGATCAGGGTGTTGCAGTGGATGTGATCTACTTGGATTTTGCCAAGGAATTTTTTATACGATTCCTTTGTAAAATCTACCTTGATCGATCGTCACTGTTAAATCTTCTTAATTTCTTCTTGTCGTCAGTTGATTGATATAAATATACGTCTTTTGTATATACAGTCTTGGGCCAAATTTGCTTGCAACATTAATATATGTCTATATTAATGAAAAGTACTAATACGCAATCTGACTTACGGTTTCTTCAGGTTTATTCTTAGTTACAGATACATAATATAACAACAAAGGATGTTACAGGATATTGGATTTCAACAGCAGATGGTAATTGCTGGACGCCTGATGGGAGAGTTACATCCTTACATCTTTAAATCGAGAGAGAGCCAGAGAACCAAGAGCCAAGAGAGAAACCTTGTGTCTCTTTGTTCAGTTACTATATAGAAGTGCCCATACTGACGTCAGAGCATAACTCTTGCCATATAAGGACAAGATCCCCAAATCCACATTCCAGAGCTCTCGGACAAAGAAAGCCTTGTGACTTATTGATACCATCTGTTACTTATGTCACTCCACACATCCATATATATAATCAATAGAAACATAGAATATGCAATATTCTACATCCTCACAATAGGTTAGTCTTCAAACTAAAAGAAATTGGTCTAGATGAATATTCTTGTTCTTGGGTAGAACATTGGCTTAAGGATAGAGTACAACGAGTTGTAATTAATGGTAAATTTTCAGGCTGGACTAAAGTGGTAAGTGATATCCCTTAGGGTTCTGTTTTGGGACCGCTTCTATTTAACATATTTGTAAATTATCTTGAAACAGGCATTGAAAGCCATGTATCAGTGTTTGCAGATGACACAAAACTTTGTAAAGTAATAAAATGTGAGCAGGATATTGCTTTGCTGCAGAGGGATTTGGATAGATTAGGGGCCTGGGCACTAAAATGGCAGATTAAAGTTAATGTAGAGAAATGCAAAGTTATGCACTTCGGGGTTAAGAATGCACAAGCAACTTACACACTAAATGGTAGTGAATTAGGGATAATCACACACGAGAAGGATTTGGGAATTGTTATAGACAACAAATTAGGCAGCAATATGCAATGTCAATCTGCAGTTGCTAAGGCCAGTAAGGTTTTGTCATGTATAAATAGGGGCATCAATTCTCGGGATGAAAATATAATTTTGCCTCTTTATAAAGACCACACCTTGAATATGCTGTGCAATTTTGGGCGCCTGTTCTAAAGAAAGATATCACGGCACTAGAAAAAGTCCAGAGACGAGCTACAACATTGATAAAAGGAATGGAGCATTTTAGTTATGAAGAAACGTTAAAAAAAATTAATCTGTTTAGTTTAGAAAACCGGCGCCTGAGAGGGGATATGATAACTTTATACATATATATTCGGGGCCAGTACAAACCTTTATCTGGAAATCTATTAAAAAACAGGGCAAGCCGAAGAAGATGGCGGCGTAAACCCGGAGCTCCCCACAAGGCTCTCAGCAAAACCTCGCCAATAGCACCTAATTGCCCCGAAAATGGGCAAATCTAACAAGATACCACACTCATCCAAGCCCGCCGACACTCCAAGGGGTGCATCGACCTCCTCCATGCGGCGATTCTTAACGGCCCAGGCGGAGGAGGAAACCCAGGCCTCAAATGACTCGACGGCCTCGAAAGGGGCCCTCTCGCCACCCTCCCTACATGGCGAGGAGACGCTAGCAGGGACGCCGATGCCGTACCCGACCCCGGACCCGAGCCCAGAATGGATCAACATCCTCCGCAACTTACCCACCAAGGCGGACCTGGCGGAGGCGAACAACAGCCTCCGGGCCTCTTTCACGGAAGAACTGCAGGCCATGCGGGAGGAATTCAGCGGCCTGCACCAACGGGTCTCCCAGCTTGAGGCGGACTGCGACCACATGCAAGCGGCGCAGTCTGCAAACACAGGGGCCCTCCGGCTTACCACCCAACGGCTACAACAGATAGCACACCACCTGGAGGACCTAGATAATAGGGGAAGGAGGCAGAACATCAGGGTCCGTGGGATCCCAGAGGACCTGGACGAAACTACCCCTATCCAGACCACCCTGGAGGGGATCTTCAACAGGATACTGGGCCGCGCTCCGCAAACCCCTATAGTCATGGTGAGAGCACACCGGGCGCTTAGACCGAAAGGCCCCCCGGGGAGCCTGCCCAGAGATGCTATATGCTGCCTGGCGGACTACCAGTTGAAAGAAGAAATCTTACGACATGCCAGGGGGACGGACAGGGTGCTACTGGGCAGCACCAAGGTCCAACTTTACCCAGACCTATCTCCCACCACGCTAGCTTACCGCAGGGCACTACGCCCATTCACCAGGCAATTACAAGCCAACAAGATTAAATACCGCTGGTGTTTTCCGACTGGATTACAGGCCCACACACCACGAGGACCTTTCATGGTTAAGGACATGGCTGATTTGGAAGCCCTGGGGAGGGAACTACAGATCACACCGGCCCCACTATTATGGCCGGACCCCCTGGCCCTATACACCCCCCCCCAGGGCCCTCGACCACATACGGATGACAATCGGACCCCGAAGATCAACCGCCAACAGGCGATCGGCCCACGAGGCCTGTAAGAGGAAGGGGAAGCAACTGACGACACAGCCTGGACCTGACTCAATGTGACATTTCCCACTGGCTCCATATCCTGACCGCACCGCACACAAGCCATCACTGACACTGGCGGAACACAGACCGCATGGGACTTTTGCTAGGACTATGATGGATACCATGCTCCACATTACCCAAGGACAATTTACCCAAGTACGGAGAAACACCTGATAAGCACACACCGGAGGCACCGGAGCCGGAACATGTGGACACTATCTGTGGAGTATCACTACCCGTCCTAGAGAACACAAATACCACACTTCAATGGCCGATAGGCCCGAGAGACTCCCGATTCTACTATGGGACTTATTGCCCAAGATGCTACCTGTCCACGGTATCCTAATACAGGGGGGTAATGAGAGGCGGGAGGCGGATGGAGGGGGAAGAATGTAATGGTTCAATGTATAGTGTTGACTGTGTGGAGAGACACGGGATGGGTAGGCGACCGGCGCGGGCAACCGCCCCTCCCTCGATGGCCTAGTGATGACCAATTCAGGAGCAGGCCGGGGGGGCGAGGGCTCGCGTCGCTCGGGCATCAACCTCCCGATCACATATGGGACCAGACCCAACCACAACATAGGGTATCTGGAATGATTTCGGTGGGGGGATATAGGAGAATGGACAGGTACACCGGTTAGGGGGAGACAAAGGTGTCGAAATACTAACAGCTCAGGAGCTCTGTGGGAGGACGGGAGGGACAGGAGAAGCTCATACAAGACTACCTTACGGGAACGCCAGAGAGGACAAAACTACGGGGGGGGGGCGGAACCGGAGGGAGCGGGGCTGGTGGGAATGGACACCATAAGGCTACTTGCTATACACCTGTATATAGTACTATATCTGATAAGGGATCACAAAAACGGCGATTGAGCCCAAAGCTTGATTCTATCATAGATGACTGAACCTACTGCTAGTAGTATTATTACTAATGTTAATGCTATGATCTTACTGTTTATGTTTCTTGTTCGACAGCACTATACGAGGTATCGTTACCAAATTGGTAAGGCACATACACACTGGCGAGGATGAGCAACATTCACACCATCACATAGAGCCCGGGGAGATTTCACGGGACTCTGGTAGAGACACAAGGTAACACCTAGGAGTGAGTCACTCCGCGACCAACTCGGTTTAAACCGAACACATACAGATACGGACAGAGGCTCCGGCCTTCCAACCACTCCCGCGAGGGATAGGCGCCAATAACCAGTGGCCGACATAAACCACCCAAGGGCGGTAGAGGGCCCTCACGACCACTGAGACGCAACAACCCTAACGCCGAATTACTGGCGGACACATCACACTACACACTCACATACACACACCGGACACAACACAAACCCATATTCCCACTTGACCCCGAGGCAGCCGGGGCACGGGACCGTAAAGACTCCGCTCAAAATGTCACTGACCCCAGCCAATCTCACGCTGGTTACTATAAATGCACGGGGCCTAAACAAACCCGAAAAGAGAGCAGCAGCCATGAGAGACTTCCAAGCCGCAAGGGCATCCATTATATTCATTCAGGAAACGCACTTCAAAGAAGGGGCCAGACCAAAGCTACACAACCACCACTATCCCACAGGATATTACAGTGACTATCACGGGGGTAAGGCTAGAGGGACGGCAATCCTGATACGCAAGGGTATCCCATTCCAGGAACAGGGCCTACAGACGGATAGGGAAGGCAGATATGTACTCCTGAAGGGGTCGATAGCAGGACGGATATACACCTTCGCTAATATTTATGCCCCCAATCAGAGACACCACAAGTTCCTCGCCGGAATACTCCGTAGGATACGAGGGTTCACGGAAGGCACACTAATATTGAGAGGGGACTTCAATCTAGCCTTTGATCCGAAGTGGGACACATCCACGGGCACCTCACAGGTACCGTCACAACACCTAACCACGCTCAGACACCTCATGTCCAAACACGAATTGGTAGACAGTTGGAGAGCCCACCACCCAGACGAGAGGGATTATACGTTCTTCTCTCACCCCCATAATTCGTATACCAGAATAGACTATTTTTTCTTGACACACTATCATCTCCCACTCATCTTACAAGTGGAACACGGCACAGCCACGTGGTCGGATCACGCCCCAGTCACACTCACGATGGCGTCCCCACTTTATAGACCTAGGGTAGCTAAATGGAGGCTTAATGAATACCTCCTATCCGTACCGGAGGTAAAATCGGATATAGAAACGACCCTCCGAGAATACTTTGCCACAAACACACCATCCCAAACAACCCCGATGATCATGTGGGAGGCGCACAAGAGTGTGATCAGGGGTCACTTCATTCAGAAAAGTGCCATACTGAAGAAACAAAGGGAGAGGGCTATGACAGACACCTTGACGAAAATTAGGGAGATAGATAACATGAACAAAACCCAACAGACACCAGAACACCAAACCCATTTACTTTCACTACGGAGGGAACTGTCTAAACTACTACAGTCAAAATACCACCGGGACGCGTTGCGACATAAAGCCTTTTTCGCACTACACGGTAACAAGAGCGGCAGGCTACTGGCACGAATGTTAACCAAACGCAGACAGCAGACGTACATTGACCGTATTAGGGACAGTAGGAACACTCTACATAGACTGCCTAGCAAGATACAGGAGGCAATTAGGGCGTATTACGCGAACCTCTATGCACTACCCAGACCACACACCCGGCAAGCGGACGCTAAACTAACAGAATCAGTAAGGGACTATCTCACACTCCATCCGACACCGACACTAGACAGGGACACAGCTGAACTCCTGGACAGGGAAATAACACTAGACGAACTAACACAAGCAGTGAAACAGACAAAGACGGGTAGAAGCCCGGGCCCGGACGGCCTACCTCTATGCTATTATAAAACGTACGCGGATATCTTATATATCCCACTCATCACAAAGTTTAATGCCATCAAGGAAGGTCACACACTCCCTAAACAATCTCTGACAGCACACATCACGATCCTGCCTAAAGAGGGAAAAGATAAGGAACATTGCGGAAGTTACCGTCCCATATCTTTAATAAATAGCGATCTCAAACTCCTGACCAAAATACTGGCAAACAGGCTGCAACCACACATACCCACCCTGGTGCACCCAGACCAGGTGGGTTTTGTGATGGGGAGAGAAGCCCATGAGAACACAATACGAACCCTCGCTTTGATGAACGGGGGTAGACGCACTGCCGGGGGCCTTCTCCTGCTATCCACGGACGCGGAGAAGGCCTTCGACAGGGTGAGCTGGGGATACCTGTTCCAGACCTTGACCCACATGGGTTTGGGCTCGGGCATCAGGGGGTGGATAGAGGCCCTGTACACACAACCCTCGGCACACGTAATAGTCAATGGCGCCCTATCGGAGCCATTCGACATACTAAATGGCACGCGTCAGGGATGCCCCCTGTCCCTGATCCTATTCGTTCTGGCTCTGGAACCACTACTAGCAGCCGTTAGAGACAATCCAGATATTACGGGGATAACGACGGGGGAGACCCACCATAAAGTCGCGGCATATGCCGACGACCTCCTGTTTTATGTGTCTAACCCCGAAATATCCCTCCCAAACATACTGAAAACCTTTCAGGAATACGGGAGGCTATCCAATTTGAAGATTAACTTAACCAAATCTTTCATACTAAATATAAGCATCCCAGAGCGTAGGACGGAACCCCGGAAACAACATTACACGTTTCAATGGGCGACACAGAAACTTAAATATCTGGGTATCTGGTTAACAAGGAGGGAAGGGGACCTATTTAAGGAAAACTTTGCCACTATACTAGCGAAGCTGCGAGCAGAGATGCAGGAATGGGCCCCCCCCACATTTCGTGGCTAGGCAGGATACAGGTAGCGAAGATGAACTTTCTCCCGCGCCTTCTCTACCTGTTCCAAACTATCCCAATACAGATCCCACGCTCATTCTTCGCAGCGCTGCGTACAGCGCTGATCCAATATGTCTGGAATGGGAAAAAACCTAGGGTCGGCCACGCCTTGCTGACACAGCCGAAAGACAGGGGGGGTCTGGCGTTGCCAGATTTCACCCTGTACTATAGGGCATGCCACCTCCTGAGGATAGTTGAATGGACTAAATCGGGCTTCCACAAGCCATGGAAACAGGTAGAGGAACACGAAGCGGGTACCCTGGTCGCGGTGCTACCTTGGCTGCCGCCAGGGGCAGCAACGGGGAACCCCACACACTCTCCTTACACGAAAGCGACCTTACAGGAGTGGAACCGCTCAAAAGGGAAACACGGCCTAACCATGTACCCTGGCCCCCTACTACCACTCACATACAACTCTAACTTCCCACCGGGAACAGACCCGAGGGCATTCAAAGACCTGATTCGGGAACCACTGCCCAGACTAATGCACACACTCACACCGGAGGGCCCTAGGATGCTAAACGATCTACGGGGGCAACCCGAACACACCCTTATGACACACCTCAAATATAGACAGATAAGGAGCTACATAGCATCCCTCCCGCAAGGCCCAATACTGACGAGGGCGACCACCACATTTGAGAATCTATGCCTAGAACCCGGCCCGTTGGCACATGGGGTCTCCATCATATACAACATGCTACTCACACTCACACCAACGGAACAACTGAGATTCATGGGGAAGTGGGAAAAGGCCCTAGGCCACTCATTAGACAAAGGAGACTGGGAGAAGATCTGCTACCTGACACATCATTGCTCCAGTTATAGCAGAACCCAAGAAACAGCCTATAAATTACTGACTCAATGGTATTACACTCCTGCGACATTACATGAACGAATCACTACACACCCATCCCACTGCTGGCGATGTGAGGAGGAATATGGCACTCTTATACACATCTGGTGGGAGTGCCATAAGATAACCCCCTACTGGAAAACAATACATAAAATAATCTGCCAATACACAGATGACCCACCACCATTCCAACCAGCAGCTATGCTGCTACATCATACCCAAACCCCTAAGACCGCATATAAGAAATCACTCACTATCCGCATTTTGAACATAGCGAAGGCACTGATACCTCTATATTGGAAACAGACAGTCGCACCACCACTGAAAGTATGGTTTTCACACATGGAGGAATTGCGGTCCATGGAAGAACTCCATAACTCTGCAAACGACACCTACCAAAAATACCTCAACACATGGACACACTGGATACTAAAGACTAATGCTCCAGACTTTAGCGACCTGCTCTCTACACCATTAAACACCTAGTACGGAGGCACCACACGTAAACCCCAGCGACCACGTACCAGGACTACCAATTACATCATACACCAGGTTGGAGGACCAAGGGGTCGCCCCAACCCCGCAGGCACCACAAATGGTAGGGACGATACTAAGGCGTCGCCTAGACAGGCTCGTAACCAGCCTCAGGAGGGATGCTGGGGGGAGGAGGTAGCATACCCACAGGGGGGCCCTGTTCTGACCCCCATGATAACGGAGAGGTCGATACGACCCCTACCTTCATGATACGATATACTCAAAGGTATAAGATATCTGAGAATTGTGGAGAGACGGAGCGGAACTGGCAGAGGCCACGGCTGCCTTGGGGCCTACCATACCCCACACTAACACGCAGTAACACGACACACATAAACATACACACCGACATAAGGAGAGAGACATGGGTAACAGTAGACACGGTAGATTCACGACTCCACGCCCAAGAGTACGGAAAGTACAAATTACTACAAGTATTGAGCGCACACTATCTATATGTATGTACAAAATGAGCACGATATTTAGACATATGTAACTGTAAAATTGCATTCAATAATGGACCTGCGAGTCCTCTGTCAAATGGGGCGCATGTGCCCGTGTCACTTTATGAATCTAAGCAACTGATGACAATGATTCCACAAGTTTTAAACAGGACCTGCGAGTCCCGACATATATTTCCTTGCTTGTTGAAAAACATAAAAAATTATAAATAAAAATCATATTTACAAAAAAAAAAAAAAAAACAGGGCTACACATAAGACATGAGGTCACACATTTAGGCTGGTAGAAAGGAGATTTCATCTAAGGCAAAGACAAGTTTTTTTACAGTAAGAGCAATAAGGATATGGAATTCTCTGCCTGAAGAGGTGGTTTTGTCAGAGTCATTACAGATGTTTAAACTGCAATTGGATAAATACTTACAAAAACATAACATACAGAGATATAATTTCCAATTAGTGGGGTAATAGCTGCTTGATCCAAGGAGACATCTGACTGCTATTTTGGGATCAAGAAGGAATTTTTTCCTAGTTTGTGGCAAAATTGGAAGCACTTCAGACTAGGTTTTTTGCCTTCTTTTGGATCAAAAGCAACAACATATGTGAGGAATGCTGAACTTGATGAGCGCAAGTCTCTTTTCAGCTATGTAACTATGTAACTTGTAACTATGTTCAAGAGACTAAAGTGGAAGTTTAATCTACTACCACCTCATGACAAGCTACTTGTTTTGACCCACAAAACAATTTTATTTAGAAAGATTGAAGCCCCTTCCTTGTTTCCCAATGCTGTTTGATATGTGCGCTGCCTGTATGTAGCATGCATGTGTGTGCATGCACTGAAAGTGTGTGCATGTTTTGTACTGTCTGATTGTTCTATGTAAGTATGTTTTGTGTGCTAGCTGTGTCTAGCAAGTGGGCATATGTTGTGTGCTGGTTGTGTCTAATAAGTGTGTTTGTGTTGTTTGCTGGCTATATGTGTGTACCTGTTCTGGTGTGTGTATTATGTGTTTTGTGCTGCCTATGTGTATTGTAGCCCCATGTAGCTAGAGCGCAGCTAAGCGGAAAAAGGCCTTGACAGGGGTTAGGAGGCGGGCTTAGGAGGAAGTAAGCGAGGGTTGGAATTATGGGTAAGTGGGATTGGCTATTTAAATGAGCAGCCATTTTAGGTGAGTCATTCTAACTTCCTACCTGGTCGAGTTTGTGTTCGCCTCGGGGAGCGCGGACTTTGCTTGGTCGGATTTCTTTTGTCTCCTCTGCAGGAACAATGGACGACGTGGAGCGTTTGCTGGAAGGGATCAGGTCGGCAGCACGGCATCAAGGTGTGGACTGGCTACGGGCACAGCTTGGCCCTGCCCTGGCGGAGGCGGCGGATCGGGACGGCGATGGCGGGAGACCGGTCCGGGCCCGGAGGCCCCCGAGGAGGCTAAGCCCGGGCGCGGGGCCCGGTGAAGTGGTACCCGGTAGCAGTGGAGTTCCAGTTACGACCGGCAGCAGGCCCGGGAGCCGCGTGGTCGAGGCCTTGCCTCCCCGTGTGCGGACGGAGCCTCGGATGTGCACTAGGCGGCAAAGGGATATCGTGGACGGGGGCGCGGCTGCTAGCAGGTCGGAGGCGGCCGGGCGGCCCCCTGGTGCTTCGAGACCCACGGAGGGGAGGCCCAGGAGGGCTTCCCCCCCTTCGGACAGCGGAGACGATGAGGAGGCTGGATCCGGGAGACCGCATGGCTGGCATCAGGCAAGTGCAGAGGGCTCAGGTCGGGGCCCTCTTGGCGGGAAGGTTGTTCGGGGGAGCTCTGCCACTGGGGGGGCGGGAGTAAGCCGGTTGGGGGTACACAGGCCTTAGTGGGAAAGGGGGAGGGCCCTGGGGCCCCGAAGAGAAAATGTGGCTCTAAAGGAGTAAGTTCTAAGGGTGGTAGGGGTTCCCGGGAGGGGGCCAGGTCAGACAGAGGGTCTCCCGTAGGGGTGGGGGGTAGTTCGGGGCCATCGGGGTCTGGCAAGCAAGGGGTCAGAGGTAAGGGGGTGGGGGAGGGGGTTTCGGAGGTAGCTAGGCTAGGGCGTAGGGTAGGCCGGGAGTCGGGTCTTTCCGTAGTGGAGGGGCGCAGGGGGGGCCCGGGTTCCAGGAGTAGTAGTGACAGTCCCTCGCCCGTTAGATCTCTGGGGTCCCGGGATGCTCGGGGGCGGTCGGGTCGGCACTGCTCCCCCTCGGATAGCTCAGCAGGGGAAGGTGCGGCAGCCCCTCGGTATGGACAGCAGGGGCGGCTTGCTGGTAGAGACGGGAGGAGTCGTAGCCCCAGGGGTTCCCGGGTGCCACGTGGTGGTAGAGGTCAGCGGGAGGCTTCGGTGCAGAGCAGGCGCTCCCGGGGTCGGGACGGGAGGGGAGTGGATGTTCGTTACCCCCTACCCAGGACTTCTTCTCCTTGTCCTAGATTTCGGAGCCGTTCTGCTTCCTCACAGGCTGGGCACCGGGTGGGCTCCCCGGTCGGCGAGATGGCGGCGGAAGTTCCTCTTCCCGGACGTCAGGCGATCTGTACTGCAGCCCCCACCGCTCCGGTGTCGGGGGGCTTGGCCGGTGAGTCCAGTGGGTCACTACACTCTAGCGCACTAGTTACCACACTTCAGGCACTACTCCACTCATTGGGGGCGGGGGGTGACACTAGCGGCGTTGGTCAGGTGTGGGCTCCGGGTGCAGTGGCTTCAGGTTCTCGGATCCGGGATTCCGCGGGGCCTAGTTCGGGCGGGGATTTGGTGGTGCCGCAGGACGTAGGGGAGGTTGGGAGCGAAAGGGCTGAGTTGTCCGGGGGTATCCCCGACGCGGCTAGGCAGCACGCGTACGTATCTTTTGCGGGCCCACTGGGGGTCCATTTGAAACAGGACGTGAAGGATAAGATTTGGAAGGGCGAGTTCTGTGAGATTTTCTCCCTCCTCCCGTTAGAGGACTTCATTGACCTCAAGGAGGAGGATAAGAAGGATGAGAAAAAGGAGGAGGAGGAGAAGAGGAAGCGGTACCGCAAGATACCGAAGTCCTTCGGTAATTGGTTGCGGGCTTTTTGTGTGCTGGCTAGCGTGCTCGGCGAGAAATCGCCGGGGTTGTGCTCGTCTTTGTTCTGCTATTTGGATGGCATTTGGGAGGCGTACCGGACTTACGGGGGGTTGGCCTGGTGGAGGTACGACGAGCAGTTTCGGCAGCGGCTGGCGGCTAACCCGGGTATGCGGTGGGACCAAATGGACCTGCCGCTCTGGATGAAGCTAATGATGGCGCAAAAAGCGCAGCCCTTTCAGAGCTCGGCCGGCGCCAGGGGGCAGTCCGCCTCGTCGGCCACCTTACAAAAGGGCTTATGCTGGCTCTATAACGAGGGCCAATGCAAATGGGGAGCCTCCTGTCGTTTCAAGCATGAGTGCTCCGGCTGCGGGGGAGCTCATGGGCTCAACCGCTGCTTTAAGAAGGGTAAGTCCGGAGGCGCCGGCGCGGCTGTCGCGCCGGGTGAAGGGGGTGCATCCGCTTCCCCTGGGCCTAACCCCAGTGAAGCTAAGCGCGATGGAGCCGTGGCTAGGCCGCTACGGTAACAGGGCAGACGCTGCGGTGCTCCTGGCGGGGTTTGCGGTGGGGTTCTTTATTCCGTTTCAGGAGCGACGAGGGGGTCAAGGGAGGCTGCGCAACCTGAAGTCTGTGGCGGACTTCCCGGATGTGGTTAGGGAAAAGCTGGGCAAAGAAGTCGGACTGGGCCGCATGGCAGGCCCGTTTGTAGTGCCTCCGCTGGAGGGCCTGCGGGTTTCCCCACTTGGGGTGGTCCCCAAGAAGGAGCCGGGTAAATTTAGAATCATTCACCATCTCTCATACCCGAAAGGGGAGTCGGTGAATGACGGTATTCATAAGGAATTGTGCTCGGTGTCATATGCATCTTTCGACCGGGCGGTCGATTTGGTCCGGCGGGCCGGGCATGGGGCCCTGATGGCTAAGGTGGACATCGAGGCCGCGTTCCGGCTGCTACCGGTCCACCGGGACTGTCATCACCTGCTGGGGTGTTTCTTTGAAGGGGCCTACTTCGTGGACTTGTGTCTGCCCATGGGCTGTTCCATTTCGTGCTCCTATTTTGAGAAATTCAGCACTTTTCTCGAATGGGTGATACGGGTGGAAGCGGGGAGTCGTCTTATTGTACATTATCTAGATGATTTTCTGTGTGTGGGACCGGCCGGTTCCCTGGATTGCCTGCGCCTGCTGCGGACGGTTGAGTGGGTGACGGGCCAATTCGGGGTTCCACTGGCGGCGGATAAGACCGAGGGCCCGACCACGTGTCTGAGTTTTCTGGGTCTGGAGATTGACTCTGGGAGGGGAGAATGTCGGCTGCCCCAGGATAAGCTGGCAAGGCTTCCGGGGGCGGTGGCTGCCGTTGCTGGGGCACGCAAGGTGACTCTGGTGCAGCTACAGTCTTTGATTGGGTTGCTCAATTTTGCGTGTCGGGTCATCCCGATGGGAAGGGTGTTTAGTCGCAGCTTGTCGGCCGCTACCGCGGGGGTTAGATCCCCGCACCATTTCGTACGGGTGTCGGCGGCCATGCGAGCGGACTTGGGCATCTGGGATGCCTTCTTGCGGGATTTTAATGGGACGGTGTTGTTCCGGCAGGAGGGCCAGTCGTCGGCCGAGCTGGAGCTTTTTACGGATGCTTCGGGCAGTATAGGCTTTGGGGCATATTTCGGGGGCTCCTGGTGTGCGGAGCGGTGGCCGGACTCTTGGGGTTCGAGCCCTCTTATGCGCAACTTGGCTTTCTTGGAGTTGTTCCCGTTGGTCGTTGCAGTAGCGTTATGGGGTGACAGGCTGCGTGATCGGAAAGTGGTATTTTTCTCGGATAACATGGCGGTGGTTCACGCGGTGAATCGCCAGTCGGCGGCCTCAAAGCCGGTGGTTCAGCTGCTTAGGCGACTGGTATTGCTGTGTATGTCCCGAAATGTTGTTTTTCGCGCGCGCCATGTTCCCGGCTATTTGAATGAGGTGGCTGATGCTCTATCTCGTTTTCAGTGGTCCCGTTTCTGGCTGGCGGCGCCGGGGGCATCGAAGGAAGGG
This sequence comes from Pelobates fuscus, assembly GCF_036172605.1. Taxonomy (NCBI): domain Eukaryota; kingdom Metazoa; phylum Chordata; class Amphibia; order Anura; family Pelobatidae; genus Pelobates; species Pelobates fuscus. The sequence goes on from NC_086319.1 coordinate 206,365,438, forward strand.
CTGGCTTGCCCGGACGAGATTTGGCAGCTGGGGGCGTCCTGCTTGGAGGACTCGTGAAGGCTTCTCTGGCACCGGCCACTTGGGCCTCGTACAGTAAGGTTTGGGGCTTGTGGGAACGGTCACTGGAGGGGTTGGCCATGGACAGCGGGGAGGCCCTGCGGGACGCTTTCTTGTGGTACACCTGTCAGTTGCTGACAAAAGGGCCGTCCCCTGCCGTGGTGGACAGATCCATGGCGGCTATGGCGTTTTGGTTTCGGTGGCATGGGAAGGAGGACTTTACCAAGACCTTCGGCATCAGGCAAGCCCTGAAGGGTTATCGCAAGGGGCGCAGGGCGCCGGATACCAGGCGCCCGGTGTCGGTGCGGCTGCTGGGGGACTTGGTGGGTATATTGCATGAGGTTTGTTTTGATGGGTTTGAGGCTTTACTGTTCAAAGTAGCGTTTGTTTTGGCGTTTTTTGGGGCATTCCGAGTAGGGGAATTGGTGAGTGCTAGTAAACTGGCGCAAGGGGGCCTGCAATTGTCGGGGGTCCGTATCCTGGATAGGAAGGTGGTGGTGCACCTTGGCAGGTCCAAAACGGACGTCCGCGGCGTGGGCCGGGACGTGACACTGGGGGCCTTGCCGGGCTCGGCTTTGTGCCCGGTGGCTGCTACGGTGGAGTATCTGGCGCGGAGGCCAGCGGTGGGGGGCTCCTTATTGGTGCATGCTGACGGATCGTCCCTTTCTCGGTTCCAGTTCACGAAAGTTTTTCGGTTGGGCTTGGGCAGGTTGGGGCTTCAAGCTGCACGATTTGGGACGCACTCGTTCCGTATTGGGGCGGCCACGGAGGCCGCACGGTTGGGATTGGGGGACGAGGTGGTGAAGAGGATCGGGAGGTGGGAATCGGTAAGATTCCGCTCCTATGTCCGGTTGGGTCTATTGGATTAATGGCATGGGACTGTTTCGTATTTCAAAAAAAAAAAAAAAAAAAATGTAGAACCATCAAATTCGAAAGGTTTTGTGTTATGATGTGAGGGGTAATGGCTATGTTGGGATGTTTTGCTGTGTTGGTTGGGGATGGGGTAGGGGTCTCTGTTGGACTTCCCTCATCATTTGTTTTCTCCCCCCAGGGCGTGTGGCATGGATCGTGGGCCATTCGTTTGTCTTCTGGGCCGAGAGGAGGGCCGCAGCTCGAGCGCAAGGCCAGCAGCTGGGTTTTCCGAGAGGCCAGTTGGCAGTTCGTTGGTTTGGGTATCGGGGTTTTTGCTGGGGGGATGTTTGTGGGAAACTGTTTGGGATGCTGGCAGCAGGGTACTCGCCAGACGTGCTGGTATTACATGTGGGGGGAAATGACCTGGGCCTTACGCCGCAGCGCCGGCTGGTGAAGTGGATGAAGCAGGACATTAATAAGTTAAGGGGCCTGCTTCCGGGGGTAATGTTGGTCTGGTCTGAGATTGTCCCGCGGCGCCGGTGGCGGCACGCTCGGGATCCGGGGGCTATGGAGAGGTGCAGGAAGAAGGTGAATAGCTTGATGGCAAGCTTTGTGCGGAAAGTAGGGGGTGTAGTGGTACGGCACCTGGAGTTGGAGGAAGGGTTGCCAGGATACTACCGCTCGGATGGTGTTCACCTCTCGGATGTGGGTTTGGACCTGCTCAACTTGGGTTGGCAGGATGGTATAAGGATGGCTCTGTTTCTTCGGGGTGGCGGAGCTCAGACAGCTTAAGGGGTCAAGGTCTGAGCTTGTGGCGGGACGGGGAGCTGAAGGAGAGGAAAGAGGCTCCCCTGGATGAACGTGAGGTGGAATAAACAGATTGTGGTCATCGGTGGTTGAGAGGTTTCGAGTCCTGGAGGTGGCTCAGAACCTGGTGGGGCAGGGGTATCCGGGTATACCCCTGCCGTGGTTAATGGTGGTTGGCACTTTGATATAAAGTTGGTGTATGTTATAATTATGTATATATGTGTTATTATATGGGGGTCATTGCCTTTTGTATGGTAGCCGAAGGAACAGGATGCGAGGGGGCGGAGTATGGGGGGCAATGACCCATGTTTACCTGTTAATTTATTATCGATATTATTATTATTATTATTATTATTATTATTATTATTATAATTATTGGTTAATAAAGCTGTGGACAAATTTCCCCATACTACTTAGTGTCTGTGTATTATTGGGTTAGGTTATGGGGGTGGTTTGTCCTGGATTCCGACTGCCCAAATGGCGACTATAGACCTGTCATGTAGCCCCATGTAGCTAGAGCGCAGCTAAGCGGAAAAAGGCCTTGACAGGGGTTAGGAGGCGGGCTTAGGAGGAAGTAAGCGAGGGTTGGAATTATGGGTAAGTGGGATTCCACACCCTCCAACCTCCCTCCCAGCATCCATTTTCGATTCATTCTGAAGCTGCATGCTTAGTGAGAGGAGGGAAAGTTTAGCTGCTGCTGATTAGATAGGGAAATTGATAGCTAGGCTAGGGTATTCAGTGTCCACTACAATCCTGAAGGACTCATCTGATCTCTGCTGTAAGGACAGCACCCCCAAAAGCCCTTTTTAGGGCTATAACATCAGGCTGCTTTTTTTTTTTTTCCTGTGTAATGTAATTGCAGGTGCCTGCCTGCCAGCTTCTGTGTGAGGTTCACATTGGATACTGTGTCCACTTGCCCAGTGCCACCACTCATATCTGTTTTAACAATAGGTTAAGCTTTACATTTAAAATATTTTTTTTTTTTTCACTGTAATAGAAGAGCAGTTGCCTGCCTGCCAGCTTCTGTGTGAGGTTCACATTGGATACTGTGCCTACTTGCCCAGTGCCACCACTCATATCTGTTTTAACAATTGGTTAAGCTTTAGATTTAAAATAAATAATTTGTTTTCACTGTAATAGAAGAGCAGTTGCCTGCCTGCCAGCTTCTGTGTCAGGTTGGATGCCTTGCCCATTTGCACAGTCAGTGCCACCACTCATATCTGTTTTAACAATTTGTTAAGCTTTAGATTTTAAATAAATAATTTGTTTTCATTGTAATAGAAGAGCAGTTGCCTGCCTGCCAGCTTCTGTGTGAGGTTCACATTGGATACTGTGCCTACTTGCCCAGTGCCACCACTCATATCTGTTTTAACAATAGCTTAAGCTTTAGATTTTAAAGAAATCATTTTTTTTCACTGTAATAGAAGAGCAGTTGCCTGCCTGCCAGCTTCTGTGTCAGGTTGGATGCCTTGCCCATTTGCACAGTCAGTGCCACCACTCATATCTGTTTTAACAATAGCTTAAGCTTTAGATTGTAAAGAAATCATTTTATTCACTGTAATAGAAGATCAGTTAGTTGTCTGCAAGCGTCTGGGTGTCAGGCCTACTTCAGCGTGTGCTCTGCAGACCTGTGCCAGCGTGCTTTGACAGTTGCCAATCATATCTGGTGTCTCTTTAGCGTGCTTTTACAAAGAAAAAAGGTTTCCAGTGTAAGCTAATAGCAGCCAGTCAGTGTCCTTCAAGCGGCTCTGTCAGTCCTTCCTTCAGCGTGTGCTCTGCAGAACTGTTCCAGTGCACATTGCCAATCATATCTGGTGTCTCTATTGCGTGCTTTTAAAACCAAAATTTATTTTTCACTGTTATAGATTGAATAGCAGTTACTTGTCTTCAAGCGGGTGTATCAGGCCTACAGTGTGTGCTCTGCAGAACTGTTCCAGTGCACATTGCCAATCATATCTGGTGTCTCTATAGCGTGCTTTTAAAACCAAAATTTATTTTTCACTGTTATAGATTGAATAGCAGTTACTTGTCTTCAAGCGGCTCTGTCAGGCCTACAGTGTGTGCTCTGCAGAACTGTTCCAGTGCACATTGGCAATCATATCTGGTGTCTCTATAGCGTGCTTTTAAAACCAAAATTTATTTTTCACTGTTATAGATTGAATAGCAGTTACTGGTCTTCAAGCGGGTGTGTCAGTCCTTCCTTCAGCGTGTGCTCTGCAGAACTGTTCCAGTGCACATTGCCAATCATATCTGGTGTCTCTATAGCGTGCTTTTAAAACCAAAATTAATTTTTCACTGTTATAGATTGAATAGCAGTTACTTGTCTTCAAGCGGGTGTGTCAGGCCTACAGTGTGTGCTCTGCAGAACTGTTACAGTTCACATTGCCAATCATATCTGGTCTCACAGTAGCTTGCACGCATAGTACCACTAATCCCCAAAAAAATGACAGGCAGAGGCAGGCTCCCCGCAGGGGCCGTCGTGGTCGTGGTGCTGTGATTCCCTTTTGCCCTAGAATAATGCCCAGTTTTCAGAAGCCACGTACCCTGAACTTGAAAAGTTCTGAGGACATAGTTGACTGGCTAACACAGGATACCCAATCTTTTACAGCCTCCGCTCGGAACCTTGACGCACCATCCTCCTCCAGCTTAGCTTCAGGCACCTCTCAAGATACCACTCACCCGCCTGCCGCCACCACCAAAACTAGCACCACAGCCGCTTTACTTGGTATGTCAGAGGAGTTATTCACACACCCGTTTGAAGAAATGAGTGATGCGCAACCATTATTGCTAGAGGATGTAGATAACAGGGATATGTCTCAGGCAGGCAGCATTAAACACATGGAGGTACGGTGTGATGATGATGATGTTGTACCCGCTGCTGCTTCCTTTTCTGAGTTGTCAGATACAAGCGAAGCGGTTGATGATGACGATGCGTCCATGGATGTCAAGTGGGTGCCCGCTCGGCAAGAAGAAGAACAGGGCGAAAGTTCAGATGGGGAGACAGAGAGGAGGAAGAGACGAGTTGAAAGCAGGGGGGGGTCGTCGCAAGGAGCTAGTGGCACAGTCAGACAGCATGCATCGGCACCTGGGGTCAGCCCGACAGCACGCCAATCAACGCATGCTGTGTCCACCACCAGAATGCCGTCATTGCAGAGCTCAGCAGTGTGGCATTTTTTTTGTGTGTCTGCCTCTGACAACAGCGATGCCATTTGCAACCTGTGCCAAAGGAAACTGAGTCGTGGGAGGTCCAACACCCACCTAGGTACAACTGCTTTGCGTAGGCACATGATCTCACATCACAAACGCCTATGGGATCAACACATGAGTACAAGCAGCACGCCTACTCTAAGCCGCCATCCTCCTCCTGGTCCAGCATCTTCAGCCACGTCAACCACTGCTGTCCTTCTTGCCCCCTCTCAACCATCCGCCACTCCGTCTCCCGCCTTGAGCAGTTCCCGCTCATCTGCCCACAGTCATGTGTCTGTCAAGGACATGTTTGAGCGTAAGAAGCCAATGTCACCAAGTCACCCCCTTGCCCAGCGTCTGACAGCTGGCTTGTCCGAACTATTAGCCCGCCAGCTTTTACCATACAATCTGGTTGAGTCTGAGGCGTTCAAAAAATTTGTAGCTATTGGGACACCGCAGTGGAAGGTACCCGGCCGGAATTTCTTTTCACAAAAGGCAATCCCCAACTTGTACTCGATTGTGCAAAACGAAGTCATGGCATGTCTGGCACACAGTGTTGGGGCAAGGGTCCATCTGACCACTGATACCTGGTCTGCAAAGCATGGTCAGGGCAGGTATATCACCTACACTGCGCATTGGGTAAACCTGCTGACGGCTGACAAGCAAGGAATGCGTGGCATTGCAGAGGAGTTGGTGACACCGCCACGAATTGCAGGCAGTCCTGCTGCCACCTCCTCTACTCCTCCTACTCCATCCTCTTCCATAACCTCCTCGGCTGAGTCCTCTTGTGCCGCTGCTTCTTGCTCCACATCAACGGCAGCCCCCCAGCTCCCCAGGTACTATTCCACATCCCGGATACGGCAGTGTCACGCCGTCTTGGGTTTGACTTGCTTGAAAGCAGAGAGTCACACCGGACAAGAACTCCTGTCCGCCCTGAACGCACAGGTGGAAAAGTGGCTGCAACTGGATATCGGCAAAGTGGTGTGTGACAACGGAAAGAATTTGATAGCGGCATTGAAGTTGGGCAAGTTGACACATGTGCCGTGCATGGCACATGTGTGTAATCTGATCGTACAACGCTTTGTGCATAAGTACACAGGCTTACAGGACGTCCTGAAGCAGGCCAGGAAGGTGTGTGGCCATTTCAGGCGTTCCTACACGGCCATGGCTCACTTTGCCGATATCCAGCGTCGAAACAATATGCCAGTGAGGCGCTTGATTTGCGACAGCCCTACACGTTGGAATTCCACACTCCTAATGTTCGACCGCCTGCTCCAACAAGTAAAAGCTGTTAATGAATATTTGTATGACCGGGGTGCTAGGACAGCCTCTGGGGAGCTGGGAATTTTTTTGCCACGTTACTGGACGCTCATGCGCAATGCCTGTAGGCTCATGCGTCCTTTTGAGGAGGTGACAAACCTAGTCAGTCGCAACGAAGGCACCATCAGCGACATCATACCATTTGTTTTCTTCCTGGAGCGTGCCCTGCGAAGAGTGCTGGATCAGGCTGTAGATGAGCGTGAAGAGGAAGAGGAAGAGTTGTGGTCACCATCACCACCAGAAACAGCCTTATCAGCATCGCTTGCTGGACCTGCGGCAACGCTGGAAGAGGATTGTGAGGAAGAGGAGTCAGAGGAGGATTGTAACTTTGAGGAGGAGGAGGAGGAGCAAGACCAAACACAACAGGCATCCCAGGGTGCTCGTTGTCACCTATCTGGTACCCGTGGTGTTGTACGTGGATGGGGGGAAGAACATACCTTCAATGACATCAGTGAGGAGGAGGAACGGGAAATGAGTAGCTCGGCATCCAACCTTGTGCAAATGGGGTCTTTCAATGCTGTCCTGCCTGTTGAGGGACCCTAGTATAAAAAGGCTGAAGGAGAACGACCTGTACTGGGTGTGCATGCTACTAGACCCCCGGTATAAGCAGAAAGTGGCGGAAATGTTACCGAATTACAACAAGTCGGAAAGGATGCAGCATTTGCAAAATAAATTAAAAAGTATGCTTTACACAGCGTATAAGGTTGATGTCACAGCACAACGTGAATCTAACAGGGGGAGAGGTGGAAGTCATCCTCCTCCTCCCACGACAACGCCGGCAAGGACAGGACGCTTTAAAGATGGGTTGTTGATGGAGGACATGAGGACCTTTTTAAGTCCTATGCATCGCCACAGCCCTTCGGGATCCACCCTCAGAGAGCGACTCGACCGACAGGTAGCAGACTACCTCGCCTTAACTGCAGATATCGACACTCTGAGAAGCGATGAACCCATTGACTACTGGGTGTGCAGGCTTGACCTGTGGCCTGAGCTATCCCAATTTGCGATAGAATTTCTGGCCTGCCCCGCTTCAAGTGTCCTGTCAGAAAGGACCTTCAGTGCAGCAGGAGGTATTGTCACTGAGAAGAGAAGTCGCCTAGGTCAAAAAAGTCTAGATTACCTCATCTTTATTAAGATGAATGAGGGATGGATCCCGAAGGGACTGACACTGGGCGATACATTCGCTTAAAAAAGGCCTGATGAGATGAGCTGCCTTGGGCTAAAAATTTTCCACACGCTGCTGTATTTTAGCTCTGAATGACGTTTGACTTGCGTGACTTATCCGCCACCAACTAGGGTTCAAGCCGCCATGTTTTAGGGCACTTTCTGCCTGTGAAACAAACATCAATTTTTCTGGCCGCTGCTACAGCAGCGGCTGCAACAATACCAAATTTTTCAGGCATGTGTACATGCCTAATTTTTAGGCCCACTGGTGCAGCACTGTGGCTTCAAAAACCAAACCAAAAAAAAATCCTCCGAGATGGCACCAATATACCAGTGGTCTAAGCATCTTCCCACCTTGGCCTAAAAAGGGGAGGTGATTCAACAATTAAAAATCTCTGCCATTTACACGTCCACTGATAGGAGACGCGTAAGGTATTAAACTGATATGAACAATACTCCACTCCTATCAGTAGGTCCGTCCCATTGTGATTTATGCCCCCCACCCACCGCGCAGGGATGGGGGCCGGGGGGGAGGAAAGTAGGCCCCCCCATTGTGATTTATGGCCCCCACCCACCGCGCAGGGGTGGGGGCCGAGGGGGGGAGGACAGTAGGTCCCCCCATTGTGATTTATGGCCCCCACCCACCGCGCAGAGGTTGGGGAGGACAGTAGCTCCCCCCAGTGTGTATCATGGGCTTTGAGGACAGGTGTCAATCCATACCTGCCAAGTGACCCTATGTAGGGGTAACAGTCCCTATTCTGCTCTGTGTCAGTGTGTATCATGGACTCTGTGGACAGGGAACAGTCCCTATTCTGCTCTGTGTCAGTGTGTATCATGGTCTCTGTGGACAGGGAACAGTCTCTATTCTGCTCTGTGTCAGTGTGTATCAGGGGTTTTGAGGACAGGTGTCAATCCATATCTGCCAAGTGACCCTATGTAGGGGGAACAGTCTCTATTCTGCTCTGTGTCAGTGTGTATCAGGGATCATTAGGATAGGTGTCAATCCATATCTGCCAAGTGACCCTATGTAGGGGGAACAGTCCCTATTCTGCTCTGTGTCAGTGTGTATCATGGTCTCTGTGGACGGTGAACAGTCTCTATTCTGCTCTGTGTCAGTGTGTATCAGGGTCTCTGTGGACAGGGAACAGTCTCTATTCTGCTCTGTGTCAGTGTGTATCAGGGGTTTTGAGGACAGGTGTCAATCCATATCTGCCAAGTGACCCTATGTAGGGGGAACAGTCTCAGTTCTGCTCTGTGTCAGTGTGTATCAGGGGTTTTGAGGACAGGTGTCAATCCATATCTGCCAAGTGACCCTATGTAGGAGGAACAGTCCCTATTCTGCTCTGTGTCAGTGTGTATCAGGGGTTTTGAGGACAGGTGTCAATCCATATCTGCCAAGTGGCCCTATGTAGGGGGAACAGTCTCTATTCTGCTCTGTGTCAGTGTGTATCAGGGATCATTAGGATAGGTGTCAATCCATATCTGCCAAGTGACCCTATGTAGGGGGAACAGTCCCTATTCTGCTCTGTGTCAGTGTGTATCATGGTCTCTGTGGACGGTGAACAGTCTCTATTCTGCTCTGTGTCAGTGTGTATCATGGTCTCTGTGGACAGGGAACAGTCTCTATTCTGCTTTGTGTCAGTGTGTATCAGGGGTTTTGAGGACAGGTGTCAATCCATATCTGCCAAGTGACCCTATGTAGGGGGAACAGTCCCTATTCTGCTCTGTGTCAGTGTGTATCATGGTCTCTGTGGACGGTGAACAGTCTCTATTCTGCTCTGTGTCAGTGTGTATCATGGTCTCTGTGGACAGGGAACAGTCTCTATTCTGCTCTGTGTCAGTGTGTATCAGGGGTTTTGAGGACAGGTGTCAATCCATATCTGCCAAGTGACCCTATGTAGGGGGAACGGTCCCTATTCTGCTCTGTGTCAGTGTGTATTAGGGTCTCTGAGGACAGGTGTCAATCCATATGTCAAGGTGTCAATATGTCATATGTCAGGTGTCAATCCATATCCATTGTGATTTAGGAATGTTAGGTGATTTATGCCCTTTATGGATTAAAAGCAGACTCTGCATCAACTGTGTAATTTTCCATGGGAGTTTTGCCATGGATCCCCCTCCGGCATGCCACAGTCCAGGTGTTAGTCCCCCTAAAACAACTTTTCCATCACTATTGTGGCCAGAAAGAGTCCCTGTTGGTTTTAAAATTCGCCTGCCCATTGAAGTCAATGGCGGTTCGCGAACATTTGCGGAAGTTCGCGTTCGCCGTTCGCGAACCGAAAATTTCGGGTTCGTGACAACACTACTAATGGAGGGTCCATTTGGAGTCGAAGTTTTGTGCCTTGGTCATGTAATGGGTAATCTGGCCCTAATCTTAACCAATTCAGTGAACTACAGTGGTTTTGATTCTTGGATTGTACTTTTACATTTTATGTCACCTGCTATTTTTCATGTAATTAAAGCTTGCATGTTCAGTAATTTAAAGTTACTTCTATCCGTTTTAATGCACGAGAAATTCTTGTATGTACGTAGTGGGGAATCGCGATGCAGCCTAGAATAAAATCTAACCCCATTCAACCCCCCAATAACGACAGACCACTTAGTATGGATGAAACAGGCATTTATTATCACAAACTAAATTACTGCATAACACATCCATAACTTTTTTTATTAAATCTCTTTTTTTTCTGTAACCAAAATGTTAGACATAAATAAGCATAAATTAACATATATACATATATAACTCCACACATAGTGTTATACAGTGACCCAACCATCCTTGCCAATAAACATAGAGTGGTTCCTAATCACCACTTCCTCTCACCTCCCCCTTGTCATAAAAATCATAGCTTGCAATGCCCGCCATCAGCCGACGTTATACACACTCGATGAGTACGAGACCTCAGGCAACCTAATGTTTAACCTTTGAAGCAGGGGAGGTTGAGACCTTAAAAAACTTGTTCATCTCATTCCATATACTTAAACGTAACCCCTCAAACTCAATTGGCAAGGACATACCACCGGCTAGCTGTGACTAAATATACCAATAGGGTGGGCGGGAGGGAAGCTGTTTGCTGGCCCGAATCCCAAGTGGCACTGAGGTAAGACCTCCCCCACACTAACTTACACAGAACATAATCCCACCCACACACTCTTTCCCAACTAATCCCATGCATCTATCCCCACACTCCTACATGTGCCCTTGTCCGCTTAGCTGCGCTATCTCCCCAGGGCCTAAACGTCTTGAAAACAAAATAAATCAATTATAAATGTTTTAAATAATGTATTAAACTTTTTAAAGTTTCCATGGTGACCAAATGCTTTGAGTTTTGTTCTCACAGTTTCTACCTAATCTATTATATGATTTTTGACCTTGTATCCTTATGTTTTTTTTGTAAAGCAATTATGAAACCATCACAAGCTAAACCACAAAAAATGTGGGCAATAATTGTATTAGATAAGCATTTAACTAGTAACATTTAAAATTTAATCATACATCTAATAAATACAGGCATTGTGGATCAGCAATTTATTACACAATAATACAACTTTATTTTTTTATTTTTTTTATATAGGGACAACAATGGAAAACTAGGGGGCGAGGCCTGGCCGCCAAGATGGCTGAACGTGGAGCACTTCAGCTCACAATGAATCCCCAATAATCAGCCCGAAACTACCCTTACTCGTCTGAAAACTCTCCAGGGGAAGCCAGAAGGCAAAGGGGAACCCGAGCAGCAAACTTCAGGGCACATGTCAGCTCCCGTCCTGCCGACGGCACCGACTGATGGGCTACTGGGATTGCGGCCTGCTGTGAGGCTCTGGCGGGAGAAACGGCCGATCTCCTGTGCTTAGTCCGGCGGGACCGCTCTCACTCCTATTGAAGGCCCCGTTCTCCCCCCCTTGGGCCGATGGGGGTTATCTCGGCCCCCACCAGGGATGCAGTGCTCACCCAAAACAACTAAACAGTGGAGAGACCGGCCTGGGCCCGCATGGAAAAACCAAAATGGCTGCCGCGTCTACAACATGCTGGAGAGCAGAGGCTGTTGCACCGGAGCAACAGCTATCCACCTCCGGGAAACCAGTGCCAATCTGAACACCGCACGCTGGCAGCAGCCCAAAGACAAACGGAGTACTCACCTCATCCACCCCGACCACAGGATATCTATCAAGGGTGCACACTCTCCACGCACACTGAGAGTCAATCTGGCTCACTACCGAGAGCACTCTCACCCCACCATCACCTCCCACGAGCGCCGGCGGGTCTGTGGGGACATTATCAGAACTCTGTCCCTGCCAATATCTATGGAGACAACAAACACGAGGCGCAGGTTCAGCTCTCTGCCTGGGGATGGTGCCAGCAGTCACGCAGGATCGGACATATTCCTAGCAGTCAGGAAATCAAGCACTCAAGCACTCAGTGTGAGCCCCACGAGACCCGATCCCAGCTATGACACCGACTGAACCAGCACAGCTACAGGAAAGACCAAGCGGCTGCTTACCACATATGCCCAAGTTTACATCAGACTACTGTATATTCTTTATTGCATAATTTCATCCCTAATTCCATTTTGTGTTTAATACAGTCAATCTAATTCTGCAGCTCCCCATTGACCGCACTTAACCCTCTTGAGCCTGCATATATATCCAACCTGGCAAGCCCAGTGCTCCAGTGTCCCTAGGTGGTTAAACTGCATCACGCTAATATACGCTAGCGAGTAACTATAATTATCTAAGTTTAAAACTATTGAGCTAATCTAACATGTTAACTTATGTCAATGCTACCATATCTTGCATAACTCCTGTTTAGATGACATGACAACTTCTCTGATAAGCTTGTTTGTTTCCTTTGCATAAAAAAAAGCACAACATACCATCTGTACCATTATGTCTTTGCATTAACTCATGTAACCCGTTAAATGCCATAACCACCCAATGTAACTGACTATGCGCTTCAAAAATAAAGAATGTAAAAAAAAAAAAAAATGGAAAACTAAAATCAAGTCAATTATTTGGAACCTGAAGCTGTTGATACTTATATCATATCACAGTTACATCAAAAATACAATTCATCTTTTACTAACCCCTGCGAGACACTGAGTATAGTGAAGAGCAGGCACAGGAGACTCCAAGTTCCTCCTTCGTCAGTGTCCTCAAATGAGCCACGGGTGACCATGGCAATGCTCAGCCCAGCTATCAAGGCATGCATGGCTCGCAAGAGATGGAGGGGATATGATGCCTGGCTGCCAGAGGTTAAACTTGGAAGATTGAGACTCCTTGCCCCTCCCCACTTCACTATACAAGCATGCTGTGCCACCAGACCACCAGGGAATCTAGTGGCCCCCCTCTTTGGGCACAGGTAAGAGGCAAATAAGAGGGAATACACTTTATTATAACTTAAAAAAACTGTTCACCCCCACAGCCATCCAACACCACAAACACAGACACTGCATTCACTACACACGCAACCACTGCATTCACTACACAAACATATGCACTGTATTCACCACACAAGCACAGACACTGCATCCAACACACAGACACTGTATTTACTACACAGACACTGTATCAACCACACACACAAACACTGCAGTCACTACATAAACAAAGACAATACATCTACTACACACACACAGACACTGCATTCACTATACACTGTGCATTCACTACACAGGCACTGCATCCACTAAACATCATGTATACATTACATACTGATACACTATATCCATTACAGAGACACTACACACACTGTATCCACTACACATAGACACTGCATTCACTGGACACACTACATAAATACAGACACTGCATCCACTACACATCCTGCATCCATAACACACAGATACATAGTGATGTACCGAACGGCTCGCTGGTGAATAGTTCCTGGCGAACATAGCGTGTTCGCGTTCGCCACGGCGGGCGAACATATACGCGGTTCGATCCGCCCCCTATTCGTCATCATTGAGTAAACTTTGACCCTGTGCCTCACAGACAGCAGACACATTCAAGCCAATCAGCAGCAGACCCTCCCTTCCAGACCCTCCCACCTCCTGTACAGCATCCATTTTAGATTCATTCTGAAGCTGCATTCAAGATAGAGGAGGGAAAGTGTAGCTGCTGCTCATTTGATAGGGAAATGGATAGCTAGGCTAGTGTATTCAGTGTTCACTACAGTCCTGAAGGACTCATCTGATCTCTGATGTAAGGACAGCACCCCAAAAAGCCCTTTTTAGGGCTAGAACATCAGTCTGCTTTTTTTCCTGTGTAATCTAATTGCAGTTGCCTGCCTGCCAGCTTCTGTGTAAGGCTCACAGTGGATACTGTGCCCACTTGCCCAGTGCCACCACTCATATCTGGTGTCACAATAGCTTGCATTTAAAAACAAAAAATGTTTTTCACTGTTATAGATTGAATAGCAGTTAGTTGTCTTCAAGCGTGTGTGTCAGGCCTACAGCGTCTACTCTGCCAACCTCTGCCAGTGCACAGTGCCACTCATATCTGGTGTCACAATAGCGTGCATTTAAAAACAAAATTATTTTTTTCACTGTTATAGATTGAATAGCAGTTAGTTGTCTGCAAGCGTATGTGTGTCAAGCCTACAGCGTGTACTCTGCCAAACTCTGCCAGTGCACAGTGCCACTCATATCTGGTGTCACAATAGCGTGCATTTAAAAACAAAAAAATTGTTTTCACTGTTATAGATTGAATAGCAGTTAGTTATCTGCAAGCGTCTGTGTGTCAGGCCAACAGCATGTACTCTGCCAACCTCTGCCAGTGCACAGTGCCACTCATATCTGGTGTCACAATAGCGTGCATTTAAAAACCCCAAAACTTAATAGATTGAATAGTCCCTATTCTGCTCTGTGTCAGTGTGTATCAGGGTCCCTGAGGACAGGTGTCAATCCATATCTGCCAAGTGACCCTATTTAGGAGGAACAGTCCCTATTTTGCTCTGTGTCAGTGTGTATCAGGGATCCTTAGGATAGGTGTCAATCCATATCTGCCAAGTGACCCTATGTAGGGGGAACAGTCCCTATTCTGCTCTGTGTCAGTGTGTATCAGGGTCCCTGAGGACAGGTGTCAATCCATATCTGCCAAGTGACCCTATGTAGGTGGAACAGTCCCTATTTTGCTCTGTGTCAGTGTGTATCAGGGATCCTTAGGATAGGTGTCAATCCATATCTGCCAAGTGACCCTATGTAGGGGGAACAGTCCCTATTCTGCTCTGTGTCAGTGTGTATCAGGGTCCCTGAGGACAGGTGTCAATCCATATCTGCCAAGTGACCCTATGTAGGTGGAACAGTCCCTATTCTGCTCTGTGTCAGTGTGTATCAGGGTCCCTGAGGACAGGTGTCAATCCATATCTGCCAAGTGACCCTATGTAGGGGGAACAGTCCCTATTCTGCTCTGTGTCAGTGTGTATCAGGGGCTCTGAAGACAGGTGTCAATCCATATGTCAGGTGTCAATCCATATTCATTGTGATTTAGGAATGTTAGGTGATTTCTGCCCTTTATGGATTAAAACCAGACTCTGCATCAACTGTGTAATTTTCCATGGGAGTTTTGCCATGGATCCCCCTCCGGCATGCAACAGTCCAGGTGTTAGTCCCCCTAAAACAACTTTTCCATCACTATTGTGGCCAGAAAGAGTCCCTGTGGGTTTTAAAATTCGCCTGCCCATTGAAGTCTATGGCAGTTCGCCCAGTTCGCTGGTTCGCGAACATTTGCGGAAGTTCGCGTTCGCCGTTCGCGAACCGAAAATTTTATGTTCGCGACATCACTACAGATACACTATATCCATTACACATACACTACACACACTGCATCCACTACACATAGACACTGCATTCACTACACACACACAGACACTGCATCCACTACACACTGCATCCACTATGCACCTATTTGATGCACCAACTATGCACACACTCTCTGTATCCACTATACACGCACACTCTGAATCCACTGTACACACACATACACTCTGTGCTATCCTGTTCTGATTCTTATTTTGTACCGATTTTAGCCATTTTCCCATTTTGCTTTGTTTGTGTATTTTGCTCTGTAAGAGATCATAGGGAATAGGTCTCTGGGAAGGATGCCATACATATTTCACCTCATTAGAAAGTTAAGTATTACAGTTTACAATTGTACATTTATTGGTGATGGCAAAATATTCATAATTTATAAACGTGCCAATGTCTATTGAAATCTACTTTTTGTAAAATGGGGACACACTTTTACATAAATCTTTTCAGCAACCTATAGTGCTTTAGAGGTCTGGAGTATCCCTTTAACCCCTTAAGGACCAAACTTCTGGAATAAAAGGGAATCATGACATGTCACACATGCCTTGTGCCCTTAAGGGGTTGAAGTAGGCAACTATATCTTATACTATTAGACTCCTTAGCTGACTGAGGTTGACAGTTTCTAAAACGTGCCTAAACCTGAACTACAGCAGTCACTGGTGTCTAACACCCTTTTGTTTTTTGTTTGTATTAGCTACCTTCCACTGCACTCCATTGTCCTCTGCACTCCAAGCTACAATGAAAACTTAGGGGGGGCTGAAGAAGACAGAGCCGCCTCCTCCCCCTTGTAAAATAAATGTACTTATTTTGACTGTGTTCGAATTTCACTGAAATTTCAACCCAATAAATAGATATACTGAGACAAGGTAGGAACTACTTTGTCTCAGTAATTTTCCTCCGCTTGAATATTCTTGAAACTTGCCAGAGCTACAGCCGTCAAGAAGTGTTAACCCCCCAGCCGTCACCATTGATAGCTGGAAGGAATTGTCTCTATCTATGGAGAATGCTGTGGTTTTGCTGGATCCTCAATAGACCTCAATGCTATACTCAGCGCCAGGAGCAGAAGAGGACCAGGCAGAAAAAGATTGCAATGGTCAGATTCAGGTAAGTAAAGCTTACCTTTGCCATCTCCCCTTCTGACTACCGGACACCCCAGCAGTGATATCACCATCAGAAATCCATGCAAATTATGCAAAGTCCCCAAAGGGAAACAGCTCCTCTTTAAGACACAGCTATGGAATAACACACATACAGCCTGGATGAATAGAAAAGATAAAAAAGATCCTCATTTCTTTCTTTCTTTCACTTACTAAAGGCGCTTTCATGCAAACGTTTGAAGTAAGGTGAATAGAGGAAATAATGATCCTATCTCCATGTTACGGACCGTTTGAGCATAAAAAGGGAAAAATCTGTTTAGGCGATAATCCCCTTTTCACAAAAAGGCACAGCTACTGTAAAAGCACCAAAACTCACGAATTTGGATATAGGTGAATACATCAAACTCCCGAACTGCATACAAGGGAATAAGGTAAAACTCCAAACTCCCGAACTGGAACCTCACGAATTGCTGCTAGCAGACGAACAGGAAAAGCTCCCAAGCGGCTTACACTCCTGGCAGTCAGTCCCTATCAGCATACAGTGAATCCCCCCAAGAACGAGACAAGGCTCCGTGTTGAGGGTCAAGCAGTGGTCTGTTTATTCAGGGCTACCTGCCCCTGTATTTATGCAGGTCTCCCACCTGGTGGACACTCCCCTAGGGGACCAGATGGAAGACTGAAACAGCAGACAGACATGTATCATTTTCGTACACACAGCCACAATACTTTCCCACCATGCATCTTGGTTTCCTCCTCTCTGCCCTGGAGATAATTAATGAAGTAATTCAATTATCTCCTAAGACAAAGGCCAGACTCCATTATGCACATGGTGACACAGAAACAGACTATCACTTTAAAATACATACAGACACATTTTATACATAAAACACAGACATGTAACATATCCCCAGATAGCTCAGGTCTGGGTGCACATTATTAGGTGAATGGCACCCAGACCACACAAATACATTTTAATTGCCATGGAGCCAAAGTCTTTAATTCCACGAACAGGCTCCATGGCAGGCTATCTGGGTTACTACAGTTCACATAAAACAAACTACCGAATTTCCCTGCATTCACCAAATCCATACGAATGAGAACCAGGGGCTGGAGGTTCAGCGGTGCCTGCACGTAAAAGTGTCCGATTTTGGTGCATGAAAGCCGGGCAGAAAAGTGCTGGCTGCCCGGGGAGCTCCAGAACAGCGCCACCTAGCGGCCGCTAAGTGTAACAGCGGCCACACAGTTAACAGGCAATTAACCGCAGCTTCAGGGAGGTAAATTGGCAGCACACTCCAGCTTCTGGGTGGCCAATTAACAACGCCGGCCGGCTTCCCACGGCTCTGGGGATGTTGGTGAACGGCTGTTTGTTCGGTAGATGGAATCTACCGAACTGCTGTGCAGAAAGGGAGAAATAAATCCTTCTGCACAGTAAAATTAACCCTTTAGCTGCCGGTCCATAGTCCAGAGGCAGCAGGCGGGCAACCAGGCTCCTCCAATACAATGTGGCGAGATTGGTTTCGTCACACTCCACTTCTTACAGTGAGCAGTAAACTGGTCCCAACAGTTAACATCAAGTCTACAGGTGGCATCATGATGGACATCAAGAGAATTAGAGATAGGAAAAGGAGAAGACCCTCTCAGTTGTATGTATACATATTATTTTTTGCCACTGAATACCTAACATTTTACTGAAAGCATGTGATTATATAAACAAGATTAAAAGCTGGCTTCAGAAGAATCAGGTTGTACTGTGTATATTGTATCAATGGGGTTGCATAAGTACCCTTTTGATGTATACATATTCAGGTAGTTGCTGTCTTTCTGTTCTATAAATGTATATTTACTGTTATATTATTTGTTATTATGATTGTCTGATTAAAGAGCAGGTATAGTTCGTGTTCTATTACAGTAAATGGGGAAAAACTATTTTCATTTGATATAGAAGTTATAGCTGCTGAAGTGAACTATATTTGCAACTAAAAAAGGCAAACTCATTCACAACTATCTCAATTCCATTATGGCATTTTAACAAGGCTAATATAAAATGTCAATGCTTTCTCTTCAATTTTTATTTTCTGCTAAAGATCTTTCTCTCACACAGTTTATCACTGTGTTTACTCACACGTGCAACTTAGTTGTTTGCACATTTTCCCACTTCCATTACAAATATTTAAATAGCGCAAAATATTCAGCAGTGCTGTACAATAGGTTAATTCTAACAAAACGCGTTGGACATATGGAAACAGTTGATTCGTTTCCTCTGATATTTTTCTGAGAACCTAAAAATAAGAAATATATTCAAGATGAATTGCTAGGTAGAATAAATAGTCACAGTGCTGAGTTTATTTAATCTAAGAAGTAAGTTTAAAGATCTAAGATATTTATTATTGTGGCTTGTCAAGCATATCTGAGCTCAGGCAGAGGATATGTTTCCCTGGCATAAGTGCTAAGAAAGCATAATGTTAGGGAAATAGTAAGTGTGAACATGCCAGTTATACCTGCAAACAGAGACTCAGGTAGGGTTGTGTAGCGAAAGCCACTTCGCCACTGTGGTTTGGAGGGGGCTGCTTGCCCGCCTCTTACCCTGTGACTACGGTCCCTGGGCGATTTGGCCCTTTATGCACGGTATTTGGGCATACTGTGGGTTATTGGGCTGCCCCAGGATTATGGGCCCTCTCATCAGCCCATACGAAACTTAAACCCCATG
The DNA here is from genome assembly GCF_036172605.1 of Pelobates fuscus. Taxonomy (NCBI): domain Eukaryota; kingdom Metazoa; phylum Chordata; class Amphibia; order Anura; family Pelobatidae; genus Pelobates; species Pelobates fuscus. The sequence goes on from NC_086319.1 coordinate 206,384,433, forward strand.
GCGTTTGAACGGTGTTTGTGGCATCTAAACACTGTTTGGATATATTGAGCGCTCAGATCCAAGCCATCTGGGGATGGGTTGAATGTGGTGGTTCTGTTTAGTATAACAGGAGTTATGTATTTTTATGTCTTTTGGTGGTTGCTGGTAACATGTGCTTAATGGAGGCTGTGTTTGTCCCTGGATATAATTAAATCAGCTTATCCATTGTCTCCAGGATAGAGGATTCTGGGGAACTAGTTTGAGCTTCTAAAAACCATGCTTCCAGAAGGTCAAATGCACATTTGTACTAACTTTTGAACCCCTGGTCCAATTCGTATGATTCTTGAGTATGTTGTTCCCCCGAATGGATTGATTGTGTATATGTATTTTTATGCGAATGTGATGTATATTTTGGGAGTTATGAATGTTGTGTAAAAACTGTATTTTCCCTACCTAGGATAATTGTATTTTCCTGTGTGTACAGATAATTAGTTTACAGGTAGAGGGGAGGGCTATGTGTGGGATGTAACTATTGTGTGATTGGTTAATGTACGTTACTGTGTGTGTCCCTCCCCTTCATGGGAGCACCTAATAAAAAGGGCTGCAAGCTAGCAGCCAGAGAGTTCTATTTTTACCCTCAACTTGAGTCCTGTCTCTTATTGGGGGAATCTGCTACAAGGGATTGCTATGCTAGGCATATTCCCTTGCTATAATCACTGAGCTCTTGTAAGAGCTTGTTCCTGCTTCGTTCTGAAGGGAGATAGCTGCAGCCTGCGGTGCTTATGGTGTCTGGTGGAGTGCTTGGAGTCCTCTGGAAGCGCTAGGAGCATCTTTCAACGGAGGTACCCAGTCGGGGTGCCAGTGGATCCGTTACATTGGTGGCAGCGGTGGGATGGCGTCCTAGTGCGAGGAGAAGCAGCTCAGAGACACCGGTAACGTGTGGAGTTGTGCAGCGTCCCTATCTTCAGCAACATAATGGAACCAGCAGTGGCTACAGCAAGCATGGCGTATAGCTACTCCGTACTAGAGTTTGGCACGATGGTAGGGTTGCGCCTGAAGTTTTACGGACCCAATCCAGAGGAGAAATACGTGCGGTTCGTGTGGGACATGGTGACCCGGAACCTACAACACAGGGCGTTGAGGGAAGGCCAGTGGGCACGTTGGGAGAAACTCCAGCCACAGGTAGAGTGGGACGAGGAAGAAACCGAGGTGGCCGGTGGAGATGGGACCGAGGTCTCTCTACCGGCCCTACAGGGATGCTGGGCACCCGGCCCAGATCCCCAGTGGCAGTATGTTTTACAGGGAGGGGAGACAGTCGGTCTCACTTCCCAGCGGCAGAATGTGTTATTGGAGGAAGAGACAACCGGTCTCCCTCCCCAACAGCAACCAGAGGTACCCGAGGTAGAGGACCTCATAGACTGGTCCTGGGAGGACCCCCTGCAGGCAGGTGGAGATGGGACCGAGATCTCTCCACCGGCCCTACAGGGATGCTGGGCAACCGGCCCAGATCCCCAACTAGAGCTGGAGTTACAGAAAGTGGAGAGCATCGACCTCCCCCCCCAGCAGCAGCCGGAGTACCAGGGGGAGGTAAGTGATATTTCTCCTCCCCAGTCAACTCCTTTGTTCCCTGACCCCCCAGCAGAAGAGCTGGCAACTGGGCAGAGCGCCGCTGGCCTCTGTACTCCCCTTGTTTCCTTCCCCTGAGCCTGACTTTCTACAGGCTGCCTCAGCGGAAGAGCTGGCAACTGGGCAGAGCGCCGCTGGCCTCTGTCCTTCCTTTTTTCCTTACCCTGAGACTACCCCAGCTCTGACCCCGGAGCAGAGCACATCGGGCATCTGGCCCCCAAGTACTCACAGCCATTTGCCCAGCAAGGCCGAGGGTGCCACAGTTTCACCCCACAACTTGGGACCTACAGGCCAGTATGACTTATTGTTGGGGGGCTATTCTGTGAATTCTTTATTGTGGGGGGGCTACACTGCTAAATTTGTTTTGTGGGTTAGACCCTCTGTGAACTATGTACCGTGGGTGGGCCATTCTGTGAATTCTTTATTGTGGGGGGGCTACACTGCTAAATTTGTTTTGTGGGTGGGCTACTCTGCTAATTTTGTTTTATGGGTGGGCTGCCCGACTAATCTAGGTACTGACCGGCAGAAGGTCAGGTACCTGGTTAGTCTACCCCCGAATGGGAAGATATGTAGCGAAAGCCACTTCGCCACTGTGGTTTGGAGGGGGCTGCTTGCCCGCCTCTTACCCTGTGACTACGGTCCCTGGGCGATTTGGCCCTTTATGCACGGTATTTGGGCATACTGTGGGTTATTGGGCTGCCCCAGGATTATGGGCCCTCTCATCAGCCCATACGAAACTTAAACCCCATGGCGTTTGAACGGTGTTTGTGGCATCTAAACACTGTTTGGATATGTTGAGCGCTCAGATCCAAGCCATCTGGGGATGGGTTGAATGTGGTGGTTCTGTTTAGTATAACAGGAGTTATGTATTTTTATGTCTTTTGGTGGTTGCTGGTAACATGTGCTTAATGGAGGCTGTGTTTGTCCCTGGATATAATTAAATCAGCTTCTCCATTGTCTCCAGGATAGAGGATTCTGGGGAACTAGTTTGAGCTTCTAAAAACCATGCTTCCAGAAGGTCAAATGCACATTTGTACTAACTTTTGAACCCCTGGTCCAATTCGTATGATTCTTGAGTATGTTGTTCCCCCGAATGGATTGATTGTGTATATGTATTTTTACGCGAATGTGATGTATATTTTGGGAGTTATGAATGTTGTGTAAAAACTGTATTTTCCCTACCTAGGATAATTGTATTTTCCTGTGTGTACAGATAATTAGTTTACAGGTAGAGGGGAGGGCTATGTGTGGGATGTAACTATTGTGTGATTGGTTAATGTACGTTACTGTGTGTGTCCCTCCCCTTCATGGGAGCACCTAATAAAAAGGGCTGCAAGCTAGCAGCCAGAGAGTTCTATTTTTACCCTCAACTTGAGTCCTGTCTCTTATTGGGGGAATCTGCTACAAGGGATTGCTATGCTAGGCATATTCCCTTGCTATAATCACTGAGCTCTTGTAAGAGCTTGTTCCTGCTTCGTTCTGAAGGGAGATAGCTGCAGCCTGCGGTGCTTATGGTGTCTGGTGGAGTGCTTGGAGTCCTCTGGAAGCGCTAGGAGCATCTTTCAACGGAGGTACCCAGTCGGGGTGCCAGTGGATCCGTTACAGGTTGATTACAAGAATGAGAATTGTCAGGAATTAAAGCTAACAGGGTTATTCAATCCCCCCTCCCCCTAAATAATAGTAAACCCCCCACCCAACAGTTTCCTGTGCACTATAAAATATGTGCCCACATAAGGCCCCAAAATATGCCTCTCGTACTCTGTCACATTTATGTTAAAGAACATAAGATTAAGCATAAAAAACTTTAATAAAAAAACTTAGAATGTGCTGGCACTCTGCTATTGGATGGTGCTGGTATTGGAGGTGTTCCCCATAACAACCTCAAAATAATGAAAAAAAATCAATAAGTTCAATACCGCACTCAAATATGTGAATTTGTAAGAAAAGAGTTGAAAGTCAATTGATATATATGCAAAAAAGAAAAGTTCTGAAATTGGACATACCCAGTGTAGGAGTTTACCCTGATTCCTCGGTTTGCAGATCAAGGGACTCTGGTGTTATACATTATTTAACAACTATTGGACATCCTACTACTATTGGATTATTGGAAGTTTGGGAATGCAATCCTCAATTTTTTTTTGTTTCTCTGTATATACACTGAACATTCAATCACATTTATTTTCTAAAAAACTTTAATATTCACAATGTGAAGTCTTGATTAGAGCTTGTATCACTTTCTTTCTTGAAATTAGGGATTAATAAGTCTGTAGGGGGTTAGAAAAACACCTCTTTCTGTCTCATTAAAGATTCTTTTTTTTGGCTGAAGCTGAAGGAAGCAAGGTGAATTGTTAGTGTAGGACCACCTAAGAGGTTTGCCTTGACGTGGCAGGTGGGCTTACACCTAATGGCCATTGGAGTGAAACAAAAAACCTCCATTGATTTAATATGCATAGGTATTTGGGATAATGCACAGGTAACTCTTTTCTTTGTTTTTTAAAGTGATGATTTGCCTAACCTCCCGTCAGTGAGCATGAATATTAGCTCTGGACTAATGGGCTATACTCTGGGCTATAGGGGGAGAAAAATAGATATTATTATACACTTCAATTTGCCAGGAGCCATTTGCCAGGGGCATTTGCTGCTGCTGTGCTCTACCGGTGCTACTTGCAAAATGGATTTGTGCATATTTCTCCTGTGAGCACCCCCTGGTTCTATGAGCCAATGAAAGCCTGAGTAAGGAGACCAAAAATATGCCTCCGCTCATGGGCAGCTGGCATCTCAATTGAGATTTCTGAAAATCCTCCTTAAAGGAGACTAGACATATGAAAAACCTGCTGAAACAGGGCATATTTAAAACCAGACCCATTTTGTGACATGCTTAGAAACTCTCAAGTAAGCACCTCCCAATAGCCACTAAAGAGACACTAATATTTCCCCATATTATTTGGCTTAGCACCCTCCTAACCTGGAAAAAGAAAATGTTTCTAAACTATTGCAAATAAATGTTTTGCCCACATAACAACCAGTGGAGCGCTGCGCCAAGTGACCTTCCACTGAACGTGTGTTTGATCTGTGCGCAAATAAGGCACAATTAAGATTTTTACCATTCTAGTGGTAGTGTTAGACAAAGTTAATGTATTCTAATCTAGTAATAATTTATCACGGCTTTTGCTATCAGGCGGCTGAGCTTTTCATCTTGTAGTAGCCAGGTTCATTCTAGAGGATTTACCTGAGTTTGCATGAGTTTTATGTATTCTGATAATGAATGAAATGAGAGAATTAGGGAAAATGAAGATAGGAGGAAGGAAGAAGGGGAAATGGGGAAAAAGCAAGGAAAAATAAGGGGGTGTATATAAGTGCAAAGATATGCCTTCATAAGCTTTGTTGAGTAAATAAAGCGCAGTATGGTAAAACCTGTAATTAGACAAATGGGATTAGCTATTAACTGGAGACCTGCTAGGAAACAGACCTCTTTTACGTTTATATGCTGACTGGATCTCACAAAAAGAACCAAACACACATATCTAGATTTTTTTTGTCCTACGGAAAACCAATTCTTCTTCTCCTCAGTCTATGTGTGCCCTAACTAACAAAGCCATTTTGTTAATAGGTGAGTTTTCTGGTTCCCTGTGCCAGAGGCTTGTCTAATATTCCACTTACCTCTTCAGAGGTTCTGTACCCAGCCCTCTAGTTTTAACCCTACAGCTGCAAACATAGCAGTTTCAGAGAAACTGCAATGTTTCATTGAGGGTTAATCCAGCCTCTAGTGGCTGTCTCACTGACAGTCGCTAGAGGCACTTCTGCGATTCTCACTGTAAAAATCACAGTGAGAAGACGTTGGACGTCCATAGGAATGCTTTCATGCGCATTTGGATCTGACGTCGGCAGGGGGCGGAGAGTTCCACAGCACAGTGGGAGCCTGGCGCTGGAGAAAGGTAAGTGGCTGAAGGGGTTCTAACCCCTTCAGCCCAGCGGGAGGGGGCTCTGAGGGTGGGGGGGAACTAATGACCCTACAGTGCCAGGAAAACAAGTTTGTTTTCCTGGCACTATAGTGCTCCTTATTACAAATCCAATTAAGGACAACAACAAAAAAAGAAAAAAAATATATAAACTTCATAATAAGATATGTATACAGATATCTTGATGAATGTAGTTATTAAACAGCACTTAATAAATACTTGAGTAAATCCTCCCTATCTTTTCTTTCTTTTAAGCTCTTCATCCTAGTCAAAGGTATTATTACATCAACATAGTTATATCTTATCATTTATATTTCTATATCGAACAAAGAAAGAAAGAAAAAAAAAACAGACAATACACATTCAATCACTACAATAAAACCTCTCAGCCAGCTTATTTTAATTCTATTGTCTCTGGTGTTTCGGGGTATGGCGATCCCATGCTAACAACATTTTGGTGGTCTCTGGAGTATTAAAGATTCTCGCAGGAAAGAAAGTTGGGTTTATATTGCAAACCATTGTGACCAGATCTTGTTATATAATACTTTAGTTGATACATCTCTATTATAGAAATATTTCTCCGAGGCTGCCTGGAACTTAATTTGAGTTTTAATCGCTGACCATGGTGGAACAGTTTGTGTTTTCCAATATCTAGCTAGACATATCTTAAAGGCCAATAGTATATTTATTATGAGAAATAGGGTATATTTATCTGTAACTGGAAAATCTAAATGTAAAAGAAAGGTCTGAGATGTTAGTAAGTATGAAAAATCAAGTATACTTGTAATAATTTCTGATATTTAATTTTTATATCTATCTAAATATAAACACTCCCACCAAATATCTAATTGTGTTCCCATCTTTTGTTTACATCTCCAGCAATAATCACTAGAATTTCTTTGGAATTGAACAATACGAGTAGAGACCAAGTACCATCTATGTGCCATCTTATAGAACTGTTCATGAAGGTTAATACAATGTACTGCTTTCCTAGTCCTATTCCATGCTTGATGCCATAACTGAGTTGAGAATGTTAAATTCAAATCAGTTTCCCATTTTTGAAAAGCTTTAGGTGCATCGATTATTTTCAAATTAGCAAGAATATTTGACATTTTTTAAACTACATTTTTTGGCGATGAAATATAAAAAAATATAATCCCATATGTTTGAATCAGATATAGAATTTACCATGACAAAATGTTTAATCATAATGTAGTTGAATAATTATTTTGCGGATAATTTAAATATTCTCTCAATATCTGGTAATTGGATCATTTGACCTAAGTTAAATAGATCTCCCAGCCTATTAATTCCTACTGCTTTCCATGGTTTTAAATTTAAATCTGTAATATAAAGCGATAATAGTTCAATAGGAGTATGTTTAGTAAATATATTATTACAGTTATATCTCTTCCTAATTGTGTGTGCTGATAGGATAATACTCTTTATTAGATGACTCTCTACTTGCAATTTTTTTTTTTAATAGTTTAGGAGAGGACCAGCACAATAAATAAGGGTCACAGGTTCCTATTCTATGTTTTTCAATTTTATATCAACCTAGATTAGTCTCCTTCCGTCTCTTCCATGCCACCATATGGAAGAGTTAGAATGAATCCTGATAAGGATATACATCTGGATATCCCAAACCATCTTGTAAGGTGCTTCTCTTAAGAACTGTGTTTGGGATCCTAGGTTTTTTAGATGCCCAAACAAAGTTAGAAAATGCCAAGTAAAATTTTTCATAATAGCGTTTGAGACTTGGTATAGTATTGCTCTAAACAAGTAGTATGTTTTAGGAGTACATATGATTTTAATACACCAAGACGTCCCAACCATGAGATTTCCAATCTCTTCCATTGAGTCAATAATGTGTTAAGTTCCCCCCAGAAGGTTTCATAATTCATTTCAAGAGTTTGCGGTAATTTAGGTCTAATCTTAATTCCTAAATAATCTATACATTTTTGATGTATATCTAATTGACCAAAGTCACCTATATCCTTCCTTCCTCTGTTTTTCAGTATAACATGTCAAAATGTGGGTTTTAGAAAGATTTAATTTGTAATTAGACAACAAGGAAAACAGATCTATTGCTTTCAAAAGGACTGGGACTGAGGATCTGTACTTTGGCTGGAGCAGCAAAGAAAGAGGAAGTGGAAGGCACCACAGAGCTATTTATAGTAGTGACTCTTGTTTTCTGATTGGTTTAAAAGTTTTGATTGATCTGTGCTGCTGGAGTTTAAGTAAAGAAAGATTATGCAAATATGAAGCCTCCTGTCATGTGGTAAAATTCTCAGCGAACCACTTTGCTTGTAAATTTAGTTTTGTTGACTGGTTTTAGATATAAAATGTGCCTGGTTATCATTAGAATCCATTTTTTGCAAACAATGTAAATTAATATGCCAACTAATAAATATTTGTCCATTGGGAAAATAAAATACACTCTCAATCACGGATATATTTTATATTTTCAAACGTTGCAAATTATTTTAATTATCAAATTAAAGAAAATTAGTCCATTTAGTAAATCCAATGTCTGCCATCTATTACAATTTGTTGTACTCATTACAAAATGTGCTCATTTTGATCACATTTTTTTTTTTATCATGGATGATATCATTGCGTTGATTGTTATTTTTACTTAGGTACAAATGAATAAATGGTAAGCATACAAACATTGTAATTATATTTACAGATATATCTGCATTTCTTATAGTAAAATCTAGCCCTAGGTTTGTCCACATAAAACACTATAAAGAGTTGGATCATTTTATCAAACAACTGAATAATATTTTTCAATACCCATGACTGCTAATTGCCTTATTTGCCTATATACAGATAGAAATATATACAGACAGATATAGACATACAGAGATAGATAGATATTATTATTATTATTATTTTTATTATTTATATAGCGCCATCAGATTCCGTAGCGCTGTACAATGTACATAAATAGATAGCTAAAATACAGATTATAACAGTGCACACACAAAAATACAGTTGTAAATTTTACAAGGCTACTTAAAATAATCTTTCTCGGCAAACAAATATGGGGATTCATCCCACAACTACACCACAGTACCCCAATACGCCAAAACCTCCTCAAATTGATACTTTCCTGATGTCACCTCTAAAGGGTTCATTTAGCACTAGCATTGTTTAATTTGTCTCCAATGTTAAAATTAGTGTACTGATATTGGGTTACAGTGATGTAGGGGTGAGCTTAATACGATATGGCAATATGGTGGAACTAAATCCCCATATTTGTTTTCTAAGATAGGTGAATTTAACCCCTTAAGGACAGAGCTTCGGAAGCTTGTCTTTCACTTAATGACGGCATTTTTTGCATTTTTTGCTGTTTGCGTTCAACTGCAATTTGCATTTGACTAATTTATTGCACCGACGCATATTATATACCGTTTTTTAAAGGACAGAAAGGGCTTTCATTTGATGTAACATATATATACATAAATGCTTATTTATTATTAAAAAAATACAGAAAAATGCAAAACAAATGAAAAATGTGTTTTTTTTTACAGTTTTTGCAATAATAATGTGTGCACAATTAGTGCAGGTTAAGGAAAGTAATTAAAAATAAATTCATTTAGTTGTTCTGATTTACAGAATATATAATGTGTCTGGGATTTTACGTTTTTTTTGGTAGTTACAGGTCACAAAGCACAAGGAGTAAAATAAACTTTTAATGTGGAGCGATTTTAGAATTTGGTATGTTTGTCTTGTAAGCTTAATAGCCATAAAAGAAAACAGAATTGCCACACAAAAGTATATATTTATATAAAGTAGACACCACAGGCTATTTACCTAAGGTTGTTTTGACACTTTCTATGTAGCCATTTTACCGCCAACCTCTGCTAAATATTGGAGTAAAATTGTGTTTTTTGGGGGTTTTCGCACACAAACTTAACATGAGAACTTCTCATGTGTATTTTGTAAAGTTGGTGTGTGCTATTCCTGTACAAAGTTTTATTATGTGTTCAGTTACTTCTGCTGAGTACAACGGTACCCCCATTGTATGTCTTTGGCACTATTTCGTGAAGCTACAGTGCCATATAGGAGACCTGTACTTTTCAGTATTCACAGTAGAGTTTTGAGAGACGGATTTAATGAGCCTATGCTTCCATTTGGGGTATTATAACAGTTTGACTGTTCAAAAAAAAACCCCACAAAGGCCTACCATTTGTAAAAGTAGACACTCCAGGGTATCTCATAAGGTGCATATTGTGCCTTAATGTGCCCCCATTTTTTTACCATTACATGCCAAAGTATGTGGTAAAAAATAATTTTGTGCATTTTTTACATACGGATTGCATTTTTGCTGGGCATTTTGTATATTTCATATGTGCCACTAAGTGCCACTCAAAACCCCCAAATTATGCTCAGCAAAGTCTTCTGAGTAAAAAAGACATCCCCAATGAATGTCTTTGGCACTATTTTGTGAAGCTACAGTGCCATATAGGAGACCAAGCCATATCAGTTTTTACAGAACTTTGAATTTTGACGCTGGACCTATGTGCAATTTCCATGCATCTTCGCAGGTTTTAAATTCAAACTACCCCACAAAGGCCTATTATTTCTTAAAGTAGACACCCCAGGGTATTTCAAAAGGCATATTTTGAACCTTAGCGTGGGATAATTTTTCTGCTAGCTTGTACCAGGTGTAGTGGTACGTTTTTTCTGCCTTTTTGACACACAAAGTGAGTATGTACCTTTGCCAGTTATATGTGGACATCGGAGGGGCACATTTGGGGCATAGTCATTCCAGTTTCTTCAAACTTTAAATTTTTACGCTGTGCCCGTGTCCCATTTTAGAGTATTTTACCAGGCTATATAATTCAAACTTCCCCACAAAGGCATACCATTTCTTAAAGAAGACATCCCAGGGTATTTCAAAAGGCATACTTTGAACCTTAGTGTGGGATCATTTTTCCGCTAGCTTGTACCAGGTGTAGTGGTAATAAGCGTTTTTTCTGCCTTTTTGACACACAAAGTGAGTTTGCACAGTATATTTTGCAAACCTTATGTGTACCACCACTCTATAATACTTTATATGTTGCTCAGCTATGTCGGCTGAGTACAAAAATACCCCCGTATGTACCATTGCCAGGTATATGTGGACATCGGAGGGGCACATTTGGGACACAGTAATTCCAGATTTTTTTTACTTTGAAGTTTTACGCTGTGTCCATGTTCCAATTTGGAGTAGTTTAGATGGTTGGTTATTGAAACTTCCCCACAAACACATACTATTTATTAAAGAATACACCCTGGGGTAATTCAAAAGGCATATTTTGAACCTTAGCGTGGGATCATTTTTTTCTCTAGTTTGTTCTAGGTGTAGTGGTAATGAGCGTTTTTAAATGTATTTTTTTACTTTTTTTACTTTTTTACTTTTTAAAACTATTTTTTAAACTTTTGCTTTGCTTATTAATTTTTTAAACTTTCCTAAACTTTCTTAAAACTTTTTTATTACAGATTTAACATTTTTCTAAGCTTTTTTTTACTGTTAACCCCTAACTAGCAGTAAGCAGCACTAACCATAAATTCCCCATTTTCCCATAACTCCCACCCACCCCACCTAGAAAAAAATATTTAATTATACAATATTTAAATTAGTTAATTAAATAAATTGAACCCCTGAGGATTAAAAAATAAATAAAAGTTAATCGCCAGGGGTTAAAAAAAATTAGATCACAGTATAATACTGTGATCTGTGTGTTTGATCACTGTAGGCAGTGATCGACTGGTAGGGAAGGGGTTAATTTTTATTTGGACTGGGTAAAGGTTTTTTTTGTTGTTGTTTTTTTACTTAAACGTTATTAAAACTTTTTTTAACTTAATTTTTAACTTTTTAAAGCTTATTTTAAAACTTTTTTTAACGTTAACCCCTAGTTAGCCTAACACCAAATCCCCCAATACCCCACTAACTTCCACCCTCCCCAGCTAGCTAAATATATAATTTTAAAATACTTAAATTAATTAATAAAATAAATTTAACCAGGGGTTAAAAAAAAAATCAGATCATAGTAAAATGTAATCCCTGCCAATTGATCACTGTAGTCAGTGATCAATTAGCAGGGAAGGGGTTAATTTTTTATTAAAATGGTAAAGGGGGTGGGATTTTAAATAAACTTTATTTTTTTTTCACCAGGGGGCAGGATCAGCACTGATCCGTCTCCCTGCACTTCACACTGAACCCGGAAGTGCAGGGAGGCGGAAGGTGAGTATACAGAGCTGACATGCTGTCAGAGTGGGCACATGTGCTGGGACAGCCCGATCCGGTGCTCCTGGTCTGCCTCTAATACAGAGGCAGTCCGGAGCACCATTAACCACACGATTGCGGCGATCTGGGGTTAATTTTACCGCGTGATGGGCGAGGTCCGTCACTCGGCGTTAACGGTTTCCCCTGAGTGATGGACCTCGTCCGTCACTCGTCCTTAAGGGATTAAGTAGCCCTGTAAAATATTTGCCGCGGGCGTAGTAGGTACATCCGCAGTCCTTAAGGACCATTTTTTGTAGGACATACCTAGTATGTCTGCGGTCCTTAAGGGTTTAAAACAAATAAGTGATAACATTTAAGGCAATATATGGAGATTTTTTTAAGCAATCTGATGAAATATCTCTTATTGGCACTTTGTAGTGTTTGAAATAAATATTATTCAAAAAGCAATATTTGTAAGCATTAATCTTCATATTCAATACCTATTTTGCTTTACAGTTCAAAATAGAGGTGGACTGACATCAACCTGCACCCTACATCAAAATTGGGTGTTGTCTCTGGCTTCCTGTTCACACCAAGCCAATATAGATTAGTGGGCACAAAAGACAATTAAATCTATGACCAACTGTGGTGTATCCTGGTTTTGTGCTGCCCTAGGCATCACATAACTCAAGCACCCCCCTTCCCCCCCACCTCACCTTCTAAATACACATACACATTCACTGACAGACACATATACACTCATTGTCAGACACACACATTCACTGACAGACACACATACACTAGCTAACAGACACATACACACTAACAGACACACACACTAACACACTCTCTAATAGACATATATAGTTACACACTCACTTACAGACACACACACACACTGACACACACATACTAACACATTCACTAACAGACACACACAGTAACACACTCACTAACAGACACACACACTCTTTAACAGACACATACACTAACACACTCTCTAATAGACATAGAAACATAGAAACATAGAATGTGACGGCAGATAAGAACCATTCGGCCCATCTAGTCTGCCCAGTTTTCTAAATACTTTCATTAGTCCCTGGCCTTATCTTATAGTTAGGATAGCCTTATGCCTATCCCACGCATGCTTAAACTCCTTTACTGTGTTAACCTCTACCACTTCAGACACACACATAGTAACACACTAACAGACACACACACACTAAAAGACACACACATAGTAAGACACTCCCTAACAGACACACACACTGACACACACTCACTAACAGACACAAACGCACTAACACACTAACATTTAAAAAAAATAAAAGTTTTAAAAATTCAATCCTTCCAGCCTCCCTACCTTTGGGAATGCTGGGTGGATTCTCGTTTTCCCTGGGGTCCAGTGGGGCTGCTGGGCTGCTGGGCTGCTGTGCGGCTGGGCGGCCGGCTGGTCAGTGAGTGCTGTCGGCGAGGGATCACTAATCCTCCTGTTCAGCTCCCTTGCTCACCGTGTAGTGATGCCGGCGCCGGAATGACGTCATATTCCGGCTCCGGCATTACTGCGGTGTGCGCAAGGGAGCTAAACAGGAGGATTAGTGCTCCCTCACCACCCACCCGGAAAGCTCTGCCGCTGCCAGCACTTTGCCGCCCCCCCCAGAAGGAGCCGCCCAAGGCAAATGCCTTGTTTTCCTCGTGGGAAATACACCCCTGCTGACCATAATCCTAAAATCTAGGAAATATGCTTATACATAAGTCTAGCATAGATGTAAGTTAAATAGTTACATAGCTGAAAGGAGATTGTATCCATCAAGTTCAGCCTTCCTTTCAAATGTTTTTGCTGTTGATCCAAAAGAAGGCTGTTGCGGAGAGCCGATCTTGCACAGCTATTCTCCACTAGAGATTCCAGTGAGGCTCAGGAACAAGGTGATGTTAAGTCCATAGGCAAGGTTTCCAGCAGGTAAAGTAATACAGCAGTATCCCCATCGCAATCCCAATAACTGGACGACACACAGTTTCAGGAGTAGACTGACAAGCTTTATTCCACAGTTCCTTATAAAGCCCTCTCCCATGCAAGGGAGGAGGTTCTAACACTTAAGACATTATCCAATCTCTAAGTAGTAACCTCCCACAGATCTCCTCCCCTCCTCTAGCATCATAATCCCCTTATTGTGTACACAGTTTTCCCCGAGTTTTGGATGTACCCTAAATACTTGGGGTACATCCACAAATCCAACATCCCCAGATAGCTCTAGTCTGGGGGACCAACATACTTAAAAATTAGCCCATTCGGATGAATGGTTCGTGAGATATGGGGTTCCAAAGATTTGACCGACCGCATGGGTAAAGTATCCGAAAACAGTTCCATGCATTTTGGCCCTGCGGTCGGTCACAAACAAGGGAATGAAAACAGGCGAATTGCCTGTGTTATAGAGCCTGGAGAGGGTTTGAATGAATTCCCTTGTTTATGGGGCTCTTTCTACCGAACGGCGGGTCATTCGGTAGTTTCCATACGAATTTCTGGAAGTATGGAGGTCTCAGCGGTGTTTGCCTAGTCAAGTGTCCGATTTTAGTTCCAGACACTCGACGGCAAAACACCGCTGTTCGGTAGTTTAAGATGGCCGCCGCCACGTGTTTGTTTCCCGAATGGCGGCCACCCAGAGGACAAAGACCACACTGCACTGATTGCCAATTACCTGTTTGCAACATTGTTGCAAACGGTAATTGGAGGCACACTCATTCCTGGGTGGTCTGGTTGTTCGGTAGTTTCATTCCCTTGTTTTATTTGAATGATTCTACCGAACAACTAGAGGAATACAATTCTTTACATACATTTAACTGTCATTATACCCGGATACCATGCTTTCTATACATGTACATACACATTAAACCAGCCATATGACCAAATACACTTATTCTCATACATGTCGTGGGACAGCCCGGTACCAATCCGCTACACTGCTCCCCCTTGCCCACAAGCCGGCATACACAGTCTGATCCAACACGGATCGGCTTGGGGATGTCCGGGGGCTCACGGATCATTTCTCTAAGTCAGTTTGTCTTGACAACCCGTCAGCATTTCCATTCTGCTTACCCGGCCGGTACTGGATATTAAAGTCAAAAGGCTGTAGCGCCAAACTCCAGCGCAGCAGCCTGGCGTTGTCTCCAGCCACCCGGTTCAGCCAGACTAACGGGTTGTGATCCGTGAGCAAGGAAAAGGGCTGTCCATATAAATAGGGTTGTAGCTTCTTTAGGGCCCACACCACAGCCAGGCATTCCTTTTCGATGGCGGCGTAGCTTACTTCTCGAGGTAACAGTTTGCGACTGATGTAAGCCACTGGATGTTCCCCGCCATCGGCCCCGACTTGACTCAGTACTGCCCCCAATCCAAACATAGAAGCGTCTGTGTGAACAAGAAAACGTTTAGTTGGATTGGGAGCTGCCAAGACAGGGGCATTTATCAGTGCATTTTTCAATTGTTGGAATGCCTGCTCACACTCCGGGGTCCAGTTTACTTGGCGGGGAAGGTTCTTACGGGTCAGGTCAGTGAGGGGTTTGGCCAGGGCGCTATAATTGGGAACAAACTTCCGGTAATACCCTGCTGTCCCTAGAAACGCTAAAACCTGGGTCTTAGTCCTAGGGGTGGGCCACTGGGCTACAGCCTCTACTTTGGCGGGTTCGGGTTTTTGTTTACCGCACCCTACTCTATGTCCCAGGTATTGTACCTCAGCCATGCCGATACTACACTTGGCCGGCTTCAAGGTCAGACCTGCTTCCCTTATCCTATCTAGTACAGCTCCGATGTGAGCTAAGTGTTCCTGCCACGTATTGCTAAAAATAGCAATATCGTCCAGGTAGGCACATGTATAGTCCTGGAATCCATCTAGGAGTCGATCCACCATCCTTTGGAAGGTGGCTGGGGCGTTTTTCATCCCAAATGGCATGACCTTAAACTGGTACAAGCCAAATGGGGTGACAAAGGCCGACTTCGGGATGGCGTCTGGGGCCAGGGGGATTTGCCAATACCCTTTACACAAGTCAATAGTGGTGAGGTATTGGCCCCTGGCCATTCTGTCCAGTAACTCGTCTATCCGGGTCATCGGATAGGCGTCAGATACAGTCTTCTCGTTCAATCTCCTATAGTCCACGCAGAAGCGGGTCGTACCGTCTCGCTTTGGTACGAGGACTACAGGAGATGCCCAAGGACTGTCTGAGGGTTCAATCACCCCCAGTTGGAGCATTTCGTCGATCTCCTTACGCATGTTTGCCCGTACCGCTTCTGGAATGCGGTATGGCGTCTGGCGCATGGGTAGTTGCCCTGGGGTCTCGACCCGGTGAGTTGCCAGAGGCGTGTATCCAGGTACATTAGAGAACGTGTCGCGTTTCTCTTCCAATAGTTGCTGTACCTCGATCCGCTCCCGTGGGCTCAGCCGATCTCCCAGCGTAACCTCCCCTAAATCTCCGGACAGCTGCCCATCCCCCAGCAAATCGGGGAGGGGTAAGCTGTCAAACTCTTCGTGTTAGGGGCACAGATGGCGGTTACCTCCTCAGTACGCTCGTGGTAGGGCTTCAGCATGTTCACATGGAGCATGCGTCGCCCCCCAGTCCCTGTGCAGGGGCCGATAATATAGGTGGTATCGCATCTTTGCTCCACCACCTTATATGGGCCCTGCCAGGCGGCCTGTAACTTATCATGTCGGACAGGTTTTAAAATTAGTACCTTCTGCCCGACCTGAAAGCTACGGTCCCTGGCTCCCCGATCATACCATGTACGCTGGCGGGTCTGGGCCTCCTGAAGGTTTTCCCGTACCGTCTTGGTCAACGCTTCTAGGCGGTCCCGAAAGGCCAACACATATGGTAGGATGGGAGTGCCATCTGTGCTCCGGTCTCCCTCCCAATGCTCTCTAATAAGATCCAATGGGCCTCGGACCCTCCTTCCAAACAATAATTCAAACGGGGAGAACCCTGTGGATTCCTGCGGCACCTCCCGGTATGCAAATAGGAGGTGCGGCAGGAATCGTTCCCAGTCCTTGTGGGTCTCTGCGAAGGTTCGGAGCATCTGCTTCAAGGTACCATTGAATCGTTCGCAGAGCCCGTTCGTCTGGGGGTGGTAAGGGGCGCTGATAATAGGCTTAATGCCACAGATCCTCCAGAGGTGTTGGGTGAATTCTGCGGTAAACTGGGTACCCTGATCCGAGATAATCTCCCTGGGTAATCCCATCCGGGAGAATATCCGCATGAGGGCATCCGCGACCGTCTCAGCGTGGATGTTGGTCAGAGCCACTGCTTCTGGATACCTGGTGGCATAATCTACGACCGTTAAAATATACCGTTTTCCTGACGGGCTAACTTTATTGAGGGGGCCTATCAGATCCACCGCTATTCGGCTAAAAGGTTCCTCTATTATGGGTAAGGGGTGAAGTTTAGCCTTCCGGCGATCCCCCCTTTTTCCCACTCTCTGGCAGGTATCGCAAGTCGTGCAATATCTGCGTACTTCCTGGCTAATCCCTGGCCAGAAGAAACTCTGGGTTAGTCTGTACCTGGTGCGACTAACCCCTAGATGTCCGGATAGCGGAATATCATGCGCTATCCGGAGTAATTCAGCCCGGTACCGCTGTGGTACCACTAATTGTCTCCTCGCTATCGGGTCTAACCCCGTAATCTGTTTGGTTGTTTCCCTGTATAAAAGTTGTTTATCCCAGATAAACTTCTCTCCCTCCGCCCCGGGGGAACCCGTGCCAACCTTGTCCCTATACACCTGAAGCGTGGGGTCTGTTGCGACTTCAGCTACAAATTCATTAGGTGGAGCCCAGGGGACACATTCTAGAGGGGGGGTAGGGTTGCTTACCTGGACCTCCGGCAGTGTGTTGTGGTCCTGGGTGCGGGCCTGTTGTCGGGTGACTACAGGGTTGACCTCTCCTGTGGTGGGTGACTGGGGCTCAAAAGCAGAAGTGAGCCTCCCCAGATCGTTCCCCAATAAAACCTCCGCCGGTAAATGTGGCATCAACCCCACCTCCACTTCCCCTGCCCCCGCTCCCCAATGTAAATGTACCCTTGCTGTAGGTAGCCGGTACACTGCTCCCCCAGCTACCCGGACGGCAACAGTTTTGTTCAGTTTTGCCTGATCTGAAATCAGGTGGCTCTGTACCAAAGTGATGGTGGCTCCCGAATCTCGTAATCCCCGGACTGCTGTACCATTCAGATATACCGTCTGTCGATGGTGCCGTAGATTATCCACATTGGCCTGGACCGGATCTGCCTCGTGCAGTACCTCCCATTGTTCCACAGTAGTAATGGGGACTGCGGAACCATATGGGGTGGTGACTAGGTCCTGGTAGTGGTGGGCTGCGGCCGCCCTGGGTGGAGGTGGGCCTGGACGAATCCAGGTGGAACGGTCCCGTAGCTGTGGGCATTCCCTTTTATAATGTCCCCACTTCTGGCAGTGATGACAGGGGCCAGCGGTGGGTTGTCGGAACCGGGGCTGTGCAGCGGGTGGTGGAGGTGGTGGTAGCGGTCTCGGTGGAGCTGGGGTGTAGTTGTTTCCCCCGAATGTTTTAAAGGTTGCTTTTGGAGCTGCAGGTTTTTGTGACCTGCGTGCATCCAGGTAGTCATCCGCTTTCCTAGCCGCCTCGGTAAGGGAAGTAGGGTTTCTGTCCCTTACCCATTCCTGGACCTCATTGGTTACTCCCTCATAGAACTGCTCCATCAGCAACATTTGTATTACATCCTCCATAGAACGTGCCTTGCTAGCTTGCACCCACCCGAGCGCTGCCCCCTGTAATCGGCATGCCCACTCTGCGTGCGAGTCCTTCTCTGTTTTCTTTAGATCCCGGAACCTCCGCCGGTATGCCTCGGGTGTTATAGCATACCTGGCGAGTATAATTTCTTTCACTTTACTGTAATTCCTTATTTCGTCATTAGGTACAGTCCGATATGCCTCTGCTGCCCTCCCGGTTAACCTTCCGGCCAAAATAGGTACCCAGTCCTCTGCGTTAATTTTATGCAGTGCACACAGTCTTTCAAAGTCTTGCAGGAAAGCGTCTATATCTTCCTCTGCCTCCACATATGTTTTAAAAGCCTGGTATGGTATTTTAGGCTTACCTTCCTGTGGCACATTAATTGCAGAGCTTTGTTCTGGTGCCTGTGTCCTTAGGATGAATTCTTGTACCTCGGCCATTGTCCTGGTAACAATTTCTGTTGGGGGGTTTTCCCCATAAAAGGATAGCCTGAACTGAACCTGCCTCTGGAATTCCGATCCTTGTGGTGTTCCTCCCGGCTCCCTCTGTGCCGGAACTGAATCGCCCTCCATTCTGTACTCTGCCATGAGTTCTGTAACAAGTACTGCTTTCTTCTTATTGCTGGCTTGTATACCCCTTGCCTCTAGGAGGTCCTTTAGCGTGGAGCGTTTTAGCGCAGAAAAATCAATCTCCATCCGTACTCCATTTACGCTTGTTCCTCTGTGAGTTTGGATCCCAGCGCTGCCAACCAATGTTGCGGAGAGCCGATCTTGCACAGCTATTCTCCACTAGAGATTCCAGTGAGGCTCAGGAACAAGGTGATGTTAAGTCCATAGGCAAGGTTTCCAGCAGGTAAAGTAATACAGCAGTATCCCCATCGCAATCCCAATAACTGGACGACACACAGTTTCAGGAGTAGACTGACAAGCTTTATTCCACAGTTCCTTATAAAGCCCTCTCCCATGCAAGGGAGGAGGTTCTAACACTTAAGACATTATCCAATCTCTAAGTAGTAACCTCCCACAGATCTCCTCCCCTCCTCTAGCATCATAATCCCCTTATTGTGTACACAGTTTTCCCCGAGTTTTGGATGTACCCTAAATACTTGGGGTACATCCACAAATCCAACATCCCCAGATAGCTCTATTCTGGGGGACCAACATACTTAAAAATTAGCCCATTCGGATGAATGGTTCGTGAGATATGGGGTTCCAAAGATTTGACCGACCGCATGGGTAAAGTATCCGAAAACAGTTCCATGCATTTTGGCCCTGCGGTCGGTCACAAACAAGGGAATGTAAACAGGCGAATTGCCTGTGTTATAGAGCCTGGAGAGGGTTTGAATGAATTCCCTTGTTTATGGGGCTCTTTCTACCGAACGGCGGGTCATTCGGTAGTTTCCATACGAATTTCTGGAAGTATGGAGGTCTCAGCGGTGTTTGCCTAGTCAAGTGTCCGATTTTAGTTCCAGACACTCGACGGCAAAACACCGCTGTTCGGTAGTTTAAGATGGCCGCCGCCACGTGTTTGTTTCCCGAATGGCGGCCACCCAGAGGACAAAGACCACACTGCACTGATTGCCAATTACCTGTTTGCAACATTGTTGCAAACGGTAATTGGAGGCACACTCATTCCTGGGTGGTCTGGTTGTTCGGTAGTTTCATTCCCTTGTTTTATTTGAATGATTCTACCGAACAACTAGAGGAATACAATTCTTTACATACATTTAACTGTCATTATACCCGGATACCATGCTTTCTATACATGTACATACACATTAAACCAGCCATATGACCAAATACACTTATTCTCATACATGTCGTGGGACAGCCCGGTACCAATCCGCTACAAAGGCAAAAAACCTAGTCCGAAGCGCTTCCAATTTTGCAACAAACTAGGAAAAGTCTCCTTCTTGACCCCAAAATAGCAGTCAGATGTCTCCTTGGATCAAGCAGCTATTACCCCACTAATTAGAAATAATATCCCTGTATGTTATGTTTTTGCAAGTATGTATCCAGTTGCAGTTTAAACATCTGTATGGACTCTGATAAAGCCACCTCAGGCAAAGAATTCCATATCCTTATTGCTCTTACTATAAAAAAAACTTTTTTTTGCCTAAGATGAAATCTATTTTCTTCTAGCCTAAATGTGAGACCTTGTGCCCTATGTTTAGCCCTGTTTATGAATAGATTGCCATATAATGGTTTGTAATGGCCCCGAATATATTTGTATAATGCTATCATATCCTCTCTGAGGCGCCGTTTTCCCCAAACTAAAGAGATTTAAATTTTGTAACCTTTCTTTGTAACTAAAATCCTTTTATGAATTTTGTAGCTCGTCTCTGCACTTTTTCTAGTGCCATGATATCCTTTTTTAGAACAGGTGCCCAAAATTGCACTGCATATTCAAGGTGTGGTCTTACCAGCGATTTATAAAGAGGCAAAATTATATTTTCATCTCAAGAATTTATGCCCCTATTCAGGGGCGGACTGACCGGTCGGGCACTTCGGACATGGTCCGAGGGCCCGGCCGGGAGGGGGGCCCGCCATCAGGGGGCCCGGCCGCCCCTTTAAATGCTGCAGCCGCCTGAGCGCTCTCTTAAGAGCGCTCAGGCGGCTGCAGCTTCTCACCTCCCCTCCCCTCCCCTGTAGCGTGGCCGAGCTGCTCTGCGGTCCGCGGTGCCCTGCCGGAGTGATAGGAAGGTGCACACTGTGAATTTCTGTTTCCTGTACCCGGCCGGACTGACAGGAAGGTGCACACTCAGTGTGCACCTTCCTATCACTCCGGCCGGGCACCGCGGACCGGAGAGCAGCTCGGCCACGCTACCGGTGGGGGTGGAGGGGGGGCAAAAAGAGAAAGGGGGGGCAAAAAGAGAAAGGGGGGCAAAAAGAGAAAGGGAGGGGGCAAAAAGAGAAAAGGAGGGGGGGTCAAAAAGAGAAAGGGAGGGGGGGGCAAAAAGAGAAAGGGAGGGGAGGGGGGGCAAAAAGAGAAGGGCCCCTTCCTGTCAGTCCGGCCAGACACTGTGCACCTTCCTGTCAGTCCGGCCGGGTACAGGAAACAGAAACTTCTGTTCCGCGCGGAACAGGAATTTCTGTTTCCTGTACCCGGCCGGACTGACAGGAAGGTGCACACTCAGTGTGCACCTTCCTATCACTCAAGCCGGGCACCGCGGACCGGAGAGCAGCTCGGCCACGCTACAGGTGGGGGTGGAGGGGGGGAAAAAAGAGAAAGGGGGGGCAAAAAGAGAAAGGGGGCAAAAAGAGAAAAGGAGGGGGGTCAAAAAGAGAAAAGGAGGGGGGGGTCAAAAAGAGAAAGGGAGGGGAGGGGGGCAAAAAGAGAAAGGGAGGGGAGGGGAGGGGGGGCAAAAAGAGAAAGGGAGGGGGGGCAAAAAGAGAAGGGGAGGGGGGGCAAAAAGAGAAAGGGAGGGGGGGCAAAAGGGAGGGGAGGGGGGCAAAAAGAGAAAGGGAGGGGGGGCAAAAGGGAGGGGGGCAAAAAGAGAAAGGGAGGGGAGGGGGGCAAAAAGAGAAAGGGAGGGGAGGGGGGCAAAAAGAGGGAGGGGGGTAAAAAGAGAGAGGGCGTAAGGGGAGGGGGTAAGAAGAGAGAGGGGGGTAAGAAGAGGGGGGTAAGAAGAGAGAGGGAGGGGGGTAAGAAGAGAGGGGGAGTAAGAAGGGGATAAGAAGAGGATAGGGGGGTAAGAAGAGGGGGGAGGGGGGTAAGAAGAGAGGGGGCGGGAGTAAGAAGGGGGTAAGAAGAGCGGGAGGGGGGAGTAAGAAGAGGGGGAGGGGGGAGTAAGAAGAGGGGGAGGGGATAAGAAGAGGAAGGAGTAAAAAGAGGGGGGTAAGAAGAGGGAGGAGTAAGAAGAGGTGGGAGTAAGAAGAGAGGGAGGGGGAGTAAGAAGAGGGGGAGGGGGTAAGAAGAGGGGGGATTAAGAAGAGGAAGGAGTAAGAAGAGGTGGGAGTAAGAAGAGGGGGAGGGGGGGTAAGAAGAGGGGTAGGGGGAGTAAGAGGAGGGCAATTGCCCCCTCCCCTGTCTGCAGGCACCGTGCGGGCAGCCGGCAGGGGAGGGAGGAAGAGAAGGGCCCCTTCCTGTCAGTCCGGCCAGACACTGTGCACCTTCCTGTCAGTCCGGCCTGGTACAGGAAACAGAAACTTCTGTTCCGCGCGGAACAGGAATTTCTGTTTCCTGTACCCGGCCGGACTGACAGGAAGGTGCACACTCAGTGTGCACCTTCCTATCACTCAAGCCGGGCACCGCGGACCGGAGAGCAGCTCGGCCACACTACAGGTGGGGGTGGAGGGGGGGGGGGAAAGAGAAAGGGGGGGCAAAAAGAGAAAGGGGGCAAAAAGAGAAAAGGAGGGGGGTCAAAAAGAGAAAAGGAGGGGGGGGTCAAAAAGAGAAAGGGAGGGGAGGGGGGCAAAAAGAGAAAGGGAGGGGAGGGGAGGGGGGGCAAAAAGAGAAAGGGAGGGGGGGCAAAAGGGAGGGGAGGGGGGCAAAAAGAGAAAGGGAGGGGGGCAAAAAGAGAAAGGGAGGGGAGGGGGGCAAAAAGAGGGAGGGGGGTAAAAAGAGAGAGGGGGTAAGGGGAGGGGGTAAGAAGAGAGAGGGGGGTAAGAAGAGGGGGGTAAGAAGAGAGAGGGAGGGGGTAAGAAGAGAGGGGGAGTAAGAAGGGGATAAGAAGAGGATAGGGGGGTAAGAAGAGGGGGGAGGGGGGTAAGAAGAGAGGGGGCGGGAGTAAGAAGGGGGTAAGAAGAGCGGGAGGGGGGAGTAAGAAGAGGGGGAGGGGGGAGTAAGAAGAGGGGGAGGGGATAAGAAGAGGAAGGAGTAAAAAGAGGGGGGTAAGAAGAGGGAGGAGTAAGAAGAGGTGGGAGTAAGAAGAGAGGGAGGGGGAGTAAGAAGAGGGGGAGGGGGTAAGAAGAGGGGGGATTAAGAAGAGGAAGGAGTAAGAAGAGGTGGGAGTAAGAAGAGGGGGAGGGGGGGTAAGAAGAGGGGTAGGGGGAGTAAGAGGAGGGCAATTGCCCCCTCCCCTGTCCGCAGGCACCGTGCGGGCAGCCGGCAGGGGAGGGAGGAAGAGAGGACCCAGGAGTTCAGCCTGCAGCTCCTCTGGGTCCTTCTTGCGCGAGCACAGATCGTTGCCGCGGTTACCATGGCAACGTTAAGGATCTTGCGAAAGTAAACTCTAGCCCTGGAGCTACGGGCTAGAGTTCACTCTCAACACTGTGACCACCAGGGATTCCTGGTGGTTGCAGTGGTGAGAGTGAACTCTAGCCCCATAAACACACTACCCCCACACACCATACACATTCACACACTGCCCCCCATACACACACACTGCCCCCACACACACCATACACATTTACACACATTGCCTCACACACACACACATACACTGCCCACCCATACACACACAGCCCCCATACTAACATTGCCACACACATACACAGCCCCCTCATACACACATTGCCCCACACACCCTACACATTCACACACTACACCCCCTCACACACACTGAACCTTTCACACACACACTGCACCCCTTACACATTGCACCACTGCTCCTATACCCTACAACATCCTCTTATCCCAGCAGACCCCAGGTAAGTTGTCAAACTGTTCTTAAACGGTTTGACTACTTACTCTGGGAGGGGGGCCCGGCCCTCCTGGCACCATAACGACTACACAGAGCAGTAGTGGTTATTGTGCATGGATTATTTCTTTAAATAATCTCCAAGTGCCCCAGTAGCCAGCAAGCCAGCCAGCCCACAGGCCGGACAGCCAGCCCACAGGCTGGCCAGTAGCCAGCCAGCCCACAGGCCACTAGTTAGGCTTACAGCCAGCAAGCCCACAGCCTGCCAACCGCAGCCAGCAAGCCACAGCCTGCCAGCCAGCAAGCCACAGCCAGCAAGCCAACAGCCTGCTAGCCGCAGCCAGCAAGCCCACAGCCTGCCGGCAGTAGCCAGCAAGCCCACAGCCTGCCAGCAAGCCCACAGCCTGCCAGCCGCAGCCAGTAAGCCCACAGCCTTCCAGCAAGCCCACAGACTGCCAGCCAACAACAGTAATTAAGGTAAGAGGAGCCAACTTGGCCTAGGTATCAGCGAGCTATGTTGTGTTGCTATATTGTGAATAGGAACCAGAGTGTTGGAGAGACCCCCCTCCAGGCCCCATTAGACTCCATTGTAGTCTCTAATGGGACCTGGATGAAATTCTTTCTAACACACTCTCTAAAGGACACTGAGATAGCCTCTGCTAGAATACTCCCCCCCCCTCCATGGCCCATTAGCCCTCAATTGTAGTCTCTACTGGGGCCTGGAGGCGACTGTTTCCAGCAGGGACACTGAGATGGCCTCTGTTAGAAAGACCCCCTTCCAAGCCTATTAGACTCCATTGTAGTCTCTAATAGGGCCTGGAGGGGATTCTTTCTAACACACTCTCTAAAGGACACTGAGATAGCCTCTGCTAGAAAGACCCCCCTCCATGGCCCATTAGCCCTCACTTGTAGTCTCTACTGGGGCCTTGAAGGGATTATTGCACTTTTGTTCCTTGTGTCTAAAGATTGTGTAGGGTGTGGCTGGAGGCGGTGCATGGAGGCGGGACATGGGTGGCGCTTGCTGCAGAGCATGGGTGGGGCCTGTAAGGGGGCCCTTGATTTATTTTGCCCGGGGGCCCTGAGGGTTCTCAGTCCGCCCCTGCTCCTATTTATACATGACAAAACCTTACTGGCCTTAGCAACTGCAGATTGACATTGCATATTGCTGCCTAATTTATTGTCTATAACAATTCCCAAATCCTTCTCGTGTGTGGTTATCCCTAATTCACTACCATTTAGGGTGTAAGATGCTTGTGCATTCTTGACCCCAAAGTGCATAACTTCGCATTTCTCTACATTAAAATTAATCAGCCATTTTAGTGACCAGTCCCCCAATCTATCCAAATCCCTCTGTAGCAAAGCAATACCCTGCTCACATTTTATTACTTTACAAAGTGTTGTGTCATCTGCAAACACTGAAACATGGCTTTCTTTTTTTTTTTTCTTATATAACTTTATTTAATTTTATCATATAAAAAACATATACATACATCCTATACAATGATCCTTGATAAAAGGATAATAATTTTACCTTTATGCATTCATCAAAATAATTGAACAAAATAAATATTTACATTATTTTCAGGACCATATAACAGTTCCAAACATAACATTGCATAACATTACACCGACATTATATACATAACAGAGCAGGAGAAAACTATTTTAAAATGTATATCTTATACATAGTTTCTATTATATTGTATAATTATTATTATTATTATGATATTTATATAGCGCCATCAAATTCCGCAGCGCTTTACAATTGGTGGACCAACAGACATGTAGTTGTAACCAGACAAGTTGGACACACAGGAACAGAGGGGTTGAGGGCCCTGCTCAATGAGCTTACATGCTAGAGGGAGTGGGGTAAATGACACAAAAGGTAAGGATAGTATTAGACTAGTGACAGTTGCAGAAGAGGAATCAGTTGGGAGCTATTAAGAGTTTAATTGATTATAGTGTTACTAATGTTTCCAAACCTTATAACTTGTTCGGCCACATTTCATAGATACTCCTTTTTTAAAGGGAATTTATGTTGTAAATTGAAAGATCCTTTTCCATATAAAGTTGGTGTTATTATAATGCTTTTTGGAGAGGAGAAGAGGATCTCCAATTTCTAGCAATTATTAGCTTGGTAGCTATAAGGCAGTGAATGGACAAACATATGTGGTTAACTGTTTTTACATTCCATTTCACATGAAGAAGGGCAATTTCTGGTCCCCACTTTAACTTATTACCCGTTAAACTTCGAAAAGTATCATATGCCCAGGTCCAGTCTATTTTAACTAACGGGCATGACCACCATATATGGATAAAGGATCCTACCTTATTACCACATCTCCAACAGTGTGAATTATAATCTGTATATATCTTTGATAACCTCATAGGATTTAAATACCATTTGTACATGATCTTAAATTGGCACTCAATTAAATTTAAACAATGCATATTCGTATATAATTGAATTAAAGAAGTACACCATTCTAAATGTGATATATCCAGATCTAAGTCTTTTTCCCAGGACTTTTTTTTATTTTTATTGGTTTATCATTTAATAGATCTATTAATTGATTGGCCTTAGAAGTTACTTTACTAACTTTTTTTATAAATAAAAATCTTCTCTATATGCCCCATAGTTGGTGAGGAAGTTTGCATTACATTTAACTCTACAGAATTCTTTATTCTTAGGTATGAAAATATTTATTTATTGGGAATGTTATATTTTTCTGAAATTGTTTGAAATGATTTCAATTTATCCCCCTGCATAATATCCGCTATGAGAATTTATTTTTTATTTGGCCAATTTCTTAAAACTAGATTGTCTATATTATATTCCAATGCATTTAGTCTACTTGTTTTTGGAATGAGTTGGCATAAACCCAACAATGTCTTAATTTCTTTCCATTCTTGCAAAATCTAAGATAGAATTAAGGATTTTTTAGCAATTTGATCTGTAAACTTTTCACAACTATTACACCATATATAATATTCTATTTTTTTTTCTAATTAGAAGCTACGGACGCGAAACATGGCTTTCAATGTCTATTTCAAGATCATTTATAAATATGTTAAATAGAAGCAGTCCCAAAACAGAACCCTGAGGGACACCACTTACCACTTTTATCCAGCCTGAAAATATACCATCAATGACAACTCATTGTACTCTATCCTTAAGCCAATGTTCTACCCAAGAACAAGAATAATAATTATCCAGACAAATTTCTTTTAGTTTGAAGACTAACCTATTGGGATGAACCGTATCAAATGCCTTGGCAAAATCCAAGTAGATCACACCCTGATCTATACTTCTACTTCCTTCTTCGTAGAATGCAATTAGGTTAGTTTGACATGACCTATGTTTCATAAAACCATGCTGATTATTGCTAATAACAAAGTTCTTCCCAATGAATTCCTGAATTTGATCCCTTAATAGCCCTTCAAATATTTTCCCAGTCACAGAAGTTAAGCTCACAGGTCTACAAGTTCCATTCAAGGATTTTGAACCCTTTTTAAATATAGGAACGACATCTGCCTTCCTCCAATTCTCCGGTACAATACCTGAATCAAAATAATCTTTAAAAAATAAATACAGAGGTTCACTTATTTCCCCACTTAGCTCCTTAAGTACTCGTGGGTGAATACCGTCAGACTTGTGTCATCCAATCACAAGTTATCTGCAAGTTTTTTGCAGCAGTCATTTGCATATCTCTTGCCATAGGATTCTCATTAATATATACTGAAGAAAAACAGTTATTTAAAATGTATGCCTTTTCCTGTCCTGACTGTATCCACTTTGGAATCAGATAAGGGTGCAGAATATCTACTAATTAAGGCATGTGTTAGCCATGTGCACCTTTCATATTTCTTTAAATAATAAGTTCAGCATAGAAACAGAGCGAAAATGTATTATTACAGGAAATATATTTTAGAAAATGGACATTTACATTACAATTAGGCAAATTATATCATTACATACTGTCACGGTCCACACCATGCCATCCAGATGGCCTGGCGTGACCACTCCACAGGTGCCAGACAGGGGATTTGAACTTTATAAGTGATAGGATGTTTTAGAGATTCTGGAAGCTGTGTACCTATAAGTTAAGTTTTTTAATCATTTTGTTTCATGGGTGATTTTTGTTAGAGGGGATTTGAACTTGCCTTATCTCCAGCACTGGGAGCTGGACTTTACCTGTGGCTGCTCCTGTCAATCTCAGTCCACCTGAAGCAGATGTCTAAGTAGCCAGGTATAAGACATTGCCTTTCCCTGAGGGCAGTGTCAGTTCATTGACACTGGTTCAGCTGTTTGGTTCCTTTTATTGTGTATCTTGATCCAGTGTTCTCCAGATAGCTTCCGACTATGGCTATTCCTTGACTATTATTCAGCTTGTGTCCTTGCCTGTACTGCAAAGTGAAGTACTTTTCCTGCAAAGCCCCCATGCACAGATTCGCAGCCCAGGTGGCTTCTTGCCTGGTCCCCTTGGACTGTGTTTATCTGCAAGAGTGAGCGAACATCTCAGCACTTCAGACTCCCACCGCAGATACGTTGTGACACATATTTGATAAACTATAACTTTTTTTTGTAGTTAATGTGCTCTAACTGTATTTTCTTTTGCATAGTGTGAGGTTTTTATAACAAGAACTGGATTTGCCAAAGGTTGTAGATTGCTATGCAATAGGTCACTGAAGAATAATCTTGGCATTGAAAATATTTAAGAACCAAAATTCCCAAGATCTTAAGCTAGCCTAAAGGCAGATTTGGCATTATGGTAAAGATTGTTTTGAATACCACGCTTTTATTAAAATCAGTAGTCCAATATTTCTTGTTAGAATAACTTTAACTCCTTCCTTTATAATCACACTTGTTACTGTGATATTTGTTTTACTTAACAATTGCAAGACTATTTATTTATTATAAGCAACATTTTTTTGTTTATAACACTAGATAGAAAATGCAACATCCGCAATCTAAGAGGCTGATGAGTCCATCAGGATGAAACATATGGCTTGTAGTAGGGTCACTGGTTTTGTATTTTTATCCCAGACTTTTCTGTGAAATTTGTATAACATAGCACATATACAGTGCCTTGGGAGTTCCTGTAAGCAAAGTCTTGTGTCTTTAAGCATATCATCAAAATATCTAAGATATCTGCAGTTTTAAAGTATGTGTCCTATCGCAATGTGTATTGTTATAGTGAAATTGTGTCTATACATTGTGCTTGGAAATTGCTTTTTGCAAGTATAAATGAAAATATTCTATATTTTTCTTAAAAAATTGAAGAATTCACCTATATGTTATTGATTTAACAGTAATAACTACAAATATGGTGAGACTGAGTTTACAAGCACAAAGGGTAAGTGAAATATATATCCAATTGAAGATAAACATGGTGTGTTTTGGTTCTTTGGTGTTTTTCTATATGTTGTCATCTGAAGGAGTTTCATAATAACAATGTGTTTGAGATCTCAAATTTAGATCTTTGTTTATTAAACCCCAACCACTTAGTTCATTTGTACCTTAAATACTGCACTGCCAATGTTATGTAGGTTTCCAAAATGTACATTGAGGGAAAAAAAGTATTTGATCCCCTGCTGATTTTGAACATTTGTCCACTGACAAAGAAATGACCAGTCCATAATTTTAACAGTATATGTATTTTAACAGTGAGACAGAGAATAACAAAAAAATAAAAAAAAATCCAGAAAATGCATGTCAAAATAGTTATACATTGATTTGCATGTCAATGAGTGAAATAAGTATTTGACCCCTTCGACTTAGTATTTAGTGGAAAAACCCTTGTTGGCAGAGGTCAGACGTCTCTTGTAGTTGTCCACCAGGTTTGCACACATCTCAAGAGGGATTTTGTCCCACTCCTCTTTGCAGATCTTCTCCAATTCAATAATGTTTCGAGGCTGACGTTTGTCAACTCGAACCTTCAGCTCCCTCTACAGATTTTATATGGGATTAAAGTCTGGAGACTAGCTAGGCCACTCCAGGACCTAAATGTGCTTCTTGAGCCACTCCTTTGTTGCCTTGGCTATGCGTTTTGGGTCATGCTGGAATTCCCAACCACGGCCCAATTCCAATGCCCTGGCTGAGACAAGGATTTGACGTTACATGGCCCCAATCCATTGTCCCTTTGATGCAGTGCAGTTGTCCTATCCCCTTATCAGAAACCCCCCAAAGCATAATGTTTCCACCTCCATGTTTGACAGTGGGGAGGGTGTACTTGGGGTCATAGGCAGCATTTCTCCTCCTCCAAACACGATGAGTTGAGTTGATGCCAAAGAGCTCGATTTTGGTCTAATCTGACCACAACACTTTCACCCAGTTTTCCTTTAAATCATTCAGATGTTCATTGGCAAACTTTAGACAGGCCTGTACATGTGCTTTCTTGAGCAGGGAACCTTGTGGGCGCTACAGGATTTCAGTCCTTCACTGTGTAGTGTGTTACCAATTGTTTTCTTGGTGACTATGGGCCCAGCTGCCTTGAGATCATTAAAAAGATCCTCCAGTGTAGTTCTGGGATGATTCCTTAACCTTCTCATGATCATTGAAACTTCATGAGGTTAGATCTTGCATGGAGCACAAGACCGAGGGAGACTGACCATTATTTTGTGTTTCTTAAGTTTGAGAATAATCGCACCAACTGTTGTTCTCGCCAAACTTCTTGGCAATGGTCTTGTAGCCCATTCCAGCCTTGTGTTGGTCTATAATCTTGTCCCTGACATCCATGGACAGCTCTTTGGTCTTGGCCATGGTGGAGAGTTTGGAATCTGATTGATTGCTTCTCTGGACAGGTGTCTTTTATAGAGGTAACAAGCTGAGATTAGGAACACTCCCTTTAAGAGAGTGCTCCTAATCTCAGCTTGTTACCTGTATGAAAGACACCTGAGAGCCAGTAACGTGAGAGTAATGGTGAGAGCAAATAAAATACTAGATAACAATAAATGAGAGGCAATATTACCATATATATCTGTCTGTTGTGCTTGTCCTAAAACAATAGAATAGAGGACATAGTATAGCCTGTAAAACAGAATATATAAATAATAAATAAAAAATGCCCACTCACATGGTGCTGAGCCGTTTAAAAGTGGCTCAGACTATCAGCGCCTTGTAAAGTATATTGGAGACTGAAATGCCGGAAACAGGTTTTTCAATGCATAAAATCCATCTTGTAAAATCATCAGACTGGAAAAGCAGGTAAATGTAAAAACCCTTTATTACTAAAAACACAGCATAAAAATTCGTCCCCCAATTGCACTAACGCGTTTCGACCAATAATGGTCTTTTTCAAAGTGCTACATGCTTCATCAAACTTTACATTTAAATATGTTACATTTTGGCGCCAAAGTTCACATTCCGTTTCATTTCCGGTTCCGGTTTTCGGGTCTTGCTGACTTCCTGTTTCCGGTCACGTTGCGTGTCGGGGTCCATTTCCGGGTCAGCGGAAAAGGGCATCCCTGCATCTTTGTTTACTTCCGGTCTCGGGCAAATGATAGAGTCAGCTTTGCGCATGTCCATATAAGGAAAATGTCTGTACTTCATAAGAAACTAGTTCTTTACATGATAATATCTCATATCACGGAAATATAAAAACGGACAAAAAATATATTGTATACAAATAAGAGGAAAAAAGAGAAATGTATTAATAATACAACACATAGTAAAAAACACATCATTAAAGGGAAAACTGCTAATTAATACATATGTATATAAAAAATGATGTGCGTATTAGTCATAATGAATATACATCCTAATAAACTAATTGCAAAACAATTATTAGTGCTTAATATAACACCGATGTGAATATTCTTAATATAAGTAATCACAGACACACACATGTTTCCGAGAAAAGGTGTATAAAAATGTATATATAAATATATAAAAATATATAAAAATATATGTACAAAAAATATATATATAGAAAAATATAAATCTCAAAATTGCTATAAAAAGGAGGTAATTTCGAAATCGACATTAAGGCCTTCTGGGGTCAGGGTGTTGAGGTTGAACATCCACCTCATCTCCGCTTTGCTTAAAATATTTTCTTTACACCCCCCTCTCCAGTGTGCTTGAATCCTTTCTATACCCATGAATTGGAGGCCTTCCGGTTTACCATCGTGGTGATCCAAAAAATGTTTTGAGACACTATGATTGATAAACTTTTTCTTTATATTATTAATGTGTTCGCCTATTCTGATTTTTAATTTCCTTATAGTTTTACCCACATATTGGTAACCGCAGGGACAAGTTAAAAGGTATATTACATGGTTAGTATTGCACGAGATAAATGAGTTCACTTTATGTTTCACTTCCGAATTTTTTGCGGAAAAATCTTTTGTACACCTATTTGTAGTCTTCTTTAATCTACATCCAGTGCAGTTTCCACAGTAATAAAAACCTAGTTGACCTCCTAAAAAATTATTGTTTTCCTTCTTTTCTTTTTCTAAAAAACTGTTCGTTAAAATTTGCCTAAAATTCCTCGCTCCTCTAAAAATGAATTGAGGTTTATCTCCTAAAAAGGGTAGCAAATCTTTGTCTTCTTTCAATATATGCCAATTTTTTTTAAAAATGTTACATAAAGATCTATGGTTAGTACTAAAATCTAAGATAAGGGGGATCTGCTCTTCTGTTCTTTTTTCTTTTTTATGTTTATATTGTAAAAGTGAGCTCCTATCCATTTGACCTATTTCCTCCTTATCTTTTTTAATAGAGATAGGGTCATAACCCTTATCAATAAATTGTTGAGCTAAATTACATGATTGATTTTGATAATCCCTAAAATCCGTGCAGTTCCTTCTTAAACGTAGGAACTGACCTTTCGGTACGTTACTGAGCCAGGGTTTAAAATGACAACTTTCCAAATTGATAAAACTATTTACATCTACTTTCTTAAAATGTGTTCTACTTTTGATTTGATCGGATTCTATAAAAATCTCTAGATCCAAAAAAGTTATCTCTTCACTACTAATAGTAGATGTATGAGAGCCAGAAATCTTGTTGATTGATAGGGGTCCAAATACTTATTTCACTCATTAATATGCAAATCAATTTACTTTTTTGACATGTGTTTTTCTGGATTTTTTTTCTTTATTCCTCTCACTGTTAAAATATACCTACCATTAAAATTATAGACTGATCATTTCTTTGTCAGTGGACAAACATTCAAAATCAGCAGGGGATCAAATACTTTTTCCCCTCACTGTATATTTTTCTTTTAAATTATTACTTTAGGTATTAACTTGAGAGCATGGATCAACAGAGATTGTTTAAGGTGATGAGTGCTTGATGAAGACCTAGGTCTACAAGACTAGATCCTGCATCCCAGCAGAGTGTGTGTGTGATTACTTGGATGTTCCTCTTATATGAGTAAGCTGAGGGTGAGTGAGGTTTGACAAGTGCATCACAGTGAAGACTTTAAACACATTGTATAAGAAAACAGTTATGTGTATTGCTAGCATATTGTTCATAAATAACTAAAAATAAATCTTTGAAAATGCGCAATTAATTTAAAATATATGAATATTTTTTTGAGATATATATATATATATATATATATACACACATATACACACATATATATGATGCTTTTTAAGAGGGCATGACATCTTTTTATCTTTTTTCTAACCATGCAGTCTAACCTACAAACATTGTTGGATAGTATGAGGTAGGAGTGGATCACAATCTAAAATCCATTTTGCAGAAGAGAGCCCTGATAGACAATTTAAAAGTGTATGTGTCATGGATGCACAGTAGTCTAACATTAAAGAACATTAAACCTCATCTGTGCACTGTGCTAGTAGAAATGCTAGCAAATGTGTATGTTTTAATTTGATGCACTTCAAAAATATTGTCCCTCCCTACCTGTCAAGCAATCCGTTGCATACAGCTTTCTATGCTGTTGGCACACAGATCTAAGCTGAAGATTGATTGACAGGAAGAATCTTTCTATTGGTGGTTCTTCTGCTCCCAGTCTAACTATTACTTTCCTATCAGTTTTTTTCTGATGCTGATGTGCTGGTAGTAAAGTATGTTGGCATCACACAGAGAATTGTCTTTCTTGAGTAATTGTCCCTTCAACAGTGGCAGAACTACCGCTGGTGCAGCTAGTGCAGCTGCACTGGGGCCTGCACGCTTTGTGGGCCCATTTTGTTCCCATGTACCCAGGACCACCAGATGGGTATTATTACTTTATCACTGAGCAGGGGCCTGGCAGGGTACCAGAGCCCTTTAAGAGCCTGACTGGGCACCGCTTGTATCGCCCGGCTAGGAAGAAGTGACAGCCTGTCACTTCCTCCCAGTTTAAATAGAGAGCCATGTGGGAAAAGGCACAGGCAGCAAGAAGGGAGAGGCAGGAGCTGTTGCAGACCCCACATTCATTCTTATCAACCGTATCACCAGGACCCTAAGTAAGCCGTCCTCCTGAACACAAATGGTAAGCTAACAGGAGGGTGGCAGCTCATATAAAAATTGACACTTGTGTGTTTCTCAGATTGTGTGTGTGTGCATCTTTGTGTCAGTATGTATATGAATTTGTGTGCTTATATGTGTTTGTGCATTAATGTGTATGTATATCTGTGTAAGTATGTATGCAGTGTGTGTCTGTGTGCATGTCAGGGTGTGCATCTGGGTTCTGGGTCTTTGTCAGGGTGTGCGTATCTGTGGTGTGTGTATCTGTCTGTCAACCTGTCAATGTGTTCATCTGTGTTTCAGTGTGCATGTATCTGCGCATCAGGGTGTGCATCTGTGTATTTGTATATGTCAGTGTTATCTGCGTACCAAAGTGTGTGCATGTGTCGAGGTGTGTGAATGCATCAGTGTGTATATGGATGTGTGTTTACTTGTATGTATATGTGTGTTAATGTGTATGCATATCTGTATAAGTATGTATGTATTTACCTGTGCATACATCCAAGCAAAAACTGGCCAAATATGCAAACACACTCTAACACAAACCTTAGATACAAACACACCTCTTCATTCAAACTCCAAAATTATATACACACACCTTCACTACAAATGTGCATCTGCATTTAAAAGCCAAAATTGCATCCAAGTATGCCCCTGCAATTAAATGCAAACATTACATACAAACACACCCCTGTATTAAACCACTAAAATCATATACAAACACCACTTGAATCAAAAAACAACACTACACACAAAAGCACACCTGCATTTAAAAGTCAACACTACATACAAACACACTCCTGCATTCAAATACAAACACTGCACACAAGTACACCAATGCATTCCAGTGGAGTAAAGCAGAGCTGGAGGAGAGAATAGAGAGCTGCCCTTTAGGAGAGAGCAATGGACAGGTATGTGAGGTAGAGGTTACACTGGGAGGCTATAAGCTTTTCTAAAGAGATTGGTTTTGAAGCACTTTTTAAATGAAGACTAGGGGAGAGCTTGATGGTCGTAGGCAGGATATTTCAAAGGAAGAAGCCACCCACAAGAAGCAAGCATGAGTTGGCTGTATGGGTGCGAGCAGCTGACAAGAGAAGATGTATAAGTGCGAGAAGCTGACAAGAAGGGGCATACCTGCGGATCAGTGAAGAAATATAAGAGGGGCTAGAATTGGTCAGTCCTTTATAGGTGTGGATTAGTACCTTGAATTGACTCCTATAGGATACTATATGCACACATAACCTCCCAGACAGGTATAATAAAAAATATTCACCTTACATTGAAAATCAGGTTTATTGACAAAATGTACAGACTCAGCTGTTTGCAATGAACAAATAAAAAAAGCAATAGCGAAACATAATGAATGCTTCAAGTGGTTTCTCCTAATTCTACTTAAAATGGATCTTATAATGACTTCTCCAGTCTCAAAATTATTCAACCCACTTAACATAATCACTCATAACAGCACAACTATGCATAACAGGTGTTGTTTTAAGCATACTTGATGTAGCTAAGCAAGGGTTTCATTAGTGCCCCAGGTGTGCTTGAGCTGGAACACTTTAATACCTGAACTGGCTAGTTAAGATAAGAAACCATTGCTCTTCACATATAAGGAACATGATACAAACAGATAGCAATGGCAGTGAATGTTCCTAGAGACACCATTGGAACACCTGGAAGTTATCAATGGCTGCTACCAGATTTCTGAGAAGGCAGGTTGTGAAAACCCTTAAGTGACTGGAAAAGATATGCAGCAAAATTAGGTGGCAACAGGCACAGAAGGTTCAGTGAGCACAATAAAGCAAGTACTACACACAGAAGGTTTCTATACTAGAACTCAAAGATGTACACCACTACTGACCCAAAAACACAGGTAGCTCCAATATGCTCAAAACACATATAAATAAGCCACATAAGTTTGGGGATTTTGTTCTATGGAGCCATGAAACAAAACTGCAATTTTTCGGCCCAATCGATCAGCAGTATTTCTGGAGGAAGAAGAATGAAGTATATGCTGAAAAAAAAAACACTGCTTACAGTTAAGCATGGTGGTGTCTTAGTGATGCTCTGGGCTGCTTTGCATACTCTGGCACTGGAAACCTGCAGTGTGTGGAAGGTAAGATGTATTAATTGAAGTATCAGGAAATCCTAGAAAAAAATACTTCATGACATCTGTGAGGAAGCAGAAGCTTGGGTGTCATTGGACCTTCCAAGAAAACAGTGATCCCAAACATCTTCAATTTCCATCAAGGCTTGGTTGCAGAAGAAGTCATTAAATATTCTACAGTGGCCATCACTGTTACCTGACTTGAACCCCATAGAAAATATCTGGTGGGAATTGAAGAAAGTGGTGGCAGCACGCAAACCCAAGAAACAGTCTGCACCTTTTGACACTAAACCTGTGTGACGGACCACCTGGCACCCCGACTGGGTACCTCCATCAATCGCAGCTTCCTAGTACTTGTGAGCACCATAAACACTACACTGAAATACCATAACCACAGTAAAACCCACAAACCACTGCAGCTTGGTTGTGGTCTCGCTGTACTCCGCCCATGCTGGACCCAAGGCCAGGATCCAGCTTCCAGTGGGTAGACCTCTCCTAGTCCAGAGAGCGAAGCAGGTTGCTCTTATAAGAGCAAGTATTGTGATCCAAGGGAGTATAGTGATTATAGCAATCCCCAGAGTGTGAACATAGCTCTCCAATCCCCAAAACATGAGCCTAGACTACATGAAGGGTAAAACGAATCTCACTTTAATGGTAGCCACAACTGGCCTTTTATGGCACTACCCTGGACCTGAGAGGAGACTACAGTAAAAACATATAAACACTTACATTGGCTCTTAGGTCACTCCCATACAAAATCAGATAACCCCACCTAATCTAATCTAATCCAATTATCTACAAGCACAGAAAAACCATACATTTTTACCAACCCCCAAAAATACATTAAAACACATAAAACCCCTGCAAAAGTTACATTCCCTGATAGCCCTGATCTGGGTGACCAACATTTGCAAAAATCACCCAGATCAGTTCAGGGTGTCAGGAATTTCCTGGAAGTCTTAATTTTGACTGACCATGCACATGGTCCTATGCCCAAAACTGTTCCAGGGAATTAGCGCTAACAGTCGGTCTCTCTGTCTGGAGTATAAAAGTACATAACTCACATGAACAGAGCCTTTTCAAGTGCATTGGGCAAGGTTTATTGCAGGGCCCATAGTCCTGAGGCAGGAGGCTGGCCAGAAGGCTCCTCCAAGAACCTGTGACAATGTTCAGTTCATACCAACCTGATTTTCAGTTTGTGTTGAATAATTATGATTACAACTGTAAGTAATAGGGAACAATATAGAGCAAATAAATAGTGAGCAAGTGCTAACAAGAATGGTGCCCTTAAAAAGATAAAATCATATATAGCAGATACACTACAAATAGTTCAAATCAATGTTCTTTCTTGTCAGAGGAATTCACGTTATGTTTCTTGATATGGATTAAGTCCGTGTATACATATAAAAAGCAGAAAACAAAGGATCCAATAGTGCAATATGTACAAATAGGACACATGCAACACATAGGTGTGTAATTGACAACTAGAGTGGAGCTAAAACCAGTTCCAGTGTATTCTGCATACATTTGTTTACATCCCCACTTGTAGGATCTCTTATGTAATCTTCCACAACAAGATAGGAACCAAGTGAACCACATAAAATTAATAAAACACACAATAATGCTCTCCATATAGGTAAGTGTAAAGATAATTAAAACTTTACTTACAACTTTTAGAGCAGACCTACATCTCTATTTTTCATAAATGATATAATCCCCACCTAGGATTATTTGTCCGGATATCTGCAGGTATAGAGGATGATTAGACTGGATGCCAGGTAAATAACAAATATAAAATAGTAAAATAGCTAAAGTATATGGCAACTCCAGAAGAATAATTTTAATAAGAATAATTAAATATAACCCACAATATGTTTCACCCAAAAAGGCTTTATCAAGTGGAAAAATAGCATACCTGGCAAACAGACGCATATAAATGTTGACAAATTTTGAAAATGGACGAGTCATAGTCATGAGACCGAAATTGTAAGGCATGGTTAATAAAAAGTGAAGACTGGGGAGGTTTAAAAAAGTTTAAAAGATTACAAATTTAAAATAATGTGACGTGCTGTGTCAATGCCACGTCGTGCTTTACCCTAATTAATTAATATGTCTGTGGGTAGTGTAGTAAAAGGAAACCGAAGGGTGGCCCTATTGGGAGAAGATACCAGGACTGACCAGACTTAAGAGCCGCATAAACAGAGTGGCGGTTCCGAATGGGAAACTGAAATATGATATAATTGACTGATGCAGACCACATTTGCAGTTGCCATATTGGAAAGGTAATTTGAATAAAGTTGAGTCACATTGTATTAGCCATATTTAAGGGCAAAATTTGTGAACCATATAGGTGTCAGAAGACAATGTTATTGGCCGCCGTGGACCATATACTTGTCCGAAGCGGCCATATTGCGAGGGAATAAAAATCTTTAGGAACTCACTGATATGAATCCACACCACAGCGACCATTTTTTTTTTTTTTTTGCAGTGCATGAAAATGAAACAGGCAGGCCTGTGGTGCCCCAAAGGCAATCCTCAGGCTTTTCTTCCGCTTTACATGCCGGACACATGCATATCAGGCACAATTTTTAAGTATAAACAGGATCAAACATGAATTACAATAGCAAGCTTCAAACACTATGAGGAGATAAACTAGGTTACACGAAAACATGGGAAGCATCATAGTGTGTCTTGTAGTTGGCATTGTTCAGAGACCTTACACAGGTTATATGAACAAGATTACGCCAGTGTGCTCCTGCTTGGCTGAGTGGCTAAGAGGTGATATAACTCGCTTGACTGCCTAAGTGGTAGTTAAATGTTAAGGTTAAGGGAGGGCACAGTGCCCATGCGGAGCATCTAGGCGATACGTGCTAGATTAATGCCACAGATTGGTGCAAGATTAAAATACACTATGAGCACAAAATAAGGTAAAACTAAAACTAAACCTGTTGTTCTGACCGATTAGTTGCTGAAAATGGGGGGTGCAGGGACATGAGCACTACTCCATATTGGTCTAGATGCCTGTGGGGAGTGGGGCCCTGTTGAGGAGGGTCATCATCCTATGCCCACTGATCCATACAGCCTACCCCAAGGTACAATCAAGTACTGGGATTCTACAAGGCCACCCCGCCAGCCCCATGCTCTGAGACAGTCCAGGACAGTCTGTTTGCTTCCCGCGGTTTGGATGGAATCCTGGGACCCCCCTGCTTGTAGCTGGCATTGTCGAGGAGCATAGAGCACCCGGGATTGTGAGCAATGCCTGGGTATGTGTCCCCGTGTGGGCTGAGGTCTAGGTGGATGGCGGCAGATCTTGGAATGGCGTCTGCAGGGTGGAGGCGCCGTCTTCCTCTTTCCTCCCCTCCATTGAGCCGGCTGCACTGTGAGTGTGCTGGCCAGTGCTGGCCGTGTTGCTGATGTCTGTGGAGGTAAGTCTCGTTTCGGTTGCCTCTTGATTGCAGCACGTAATCGAGACCACAGGATTTTGAAGGCATTTTCAATGCGCTCTTCAATGTGGGCCCAGGTCGTGTAAGTCATGTCGGCGGCCATTTTAACTTGTGTGCCTCGTGTGGACAGCTCGGGAGGTTTTGGTTGCCGGATGCCCCCTGCTTCCCAGCAACGTGTGGTTGAGTACTCTGTGGAGGACCGGGATATCCCCCCGGTCCCAAGGGGGGGGGGGGGGCTAGCGATGTGTGAGCATCCCTCCGCTACCCAGAGAACCGGGAGAGCGGCCGTCTCTCCGCGGCTCCCACTGGTTTAGGCCGCAAGCCTCGATTTGGACAGCACAAGCTTGGGGAACCTCGAGTCGGGTATCCCCGGGTCCAGTGGTGTCCTCCGGTCAGGTTGATTGCTTTTTGCAGCCAGTGTCACCAAGTGGTCAGGCAGTACACCCGGAATCTTGGCCCCAGACACAGGAGCTCTTGGCAGGTACGTCTGGTCCGCTTGGAGTCAATCTCCGCCCCCCCCATTTGCACAGCGCCCATTTTTAAGGTAGAAATATGTATATCCAACCGGAACAAAAAAAGGAATAATATAAATAAGCAACAAAAAAAATAGGCCTTATTATAGATCATGGGATAATAAATAGTGGCATTGAAGGAAGAGAGAAACTTACACATAAATACATTTTCTATCTTGCTAAAAGTTGCTGAAACTGATGACGAATAGTAGTAGCAGCTGTGACGAAGTGACCTTCGCCACTTGGTCTTGGAGAGGCCTGCTTTCCAGCCTCTTGCCTTGTGACTATGGCCCCTGGGAGATTGTGCCCTTTAAAAACATTATTTGGGCTTAATGGATTTTGAAAAAAAAATTCTGCCCCTTTGGTTCCATGGGAGAATGTGCCTCTTCTCCTCCCCTTTTCCTGTCCCATTGTTCCCCAGCAGGGCGTTGTCCCAGCGACACTGCCAGACCAGTTGAAACTGGCTGCTTTGTCCCTCCTCTATCTCTCATCATGCTAAACTTTTGAACCACTGGACTAAATTGTATGATTTTTGGATATGTTTGTATATGGAGTATGCTGATTCAGAATATGCATTAAGATTGCATGTATACTTTTAAAGTTATAATAATTGTATACAAAATGTATTCTCCTGTCTGTGATAATTAATATAGCCCTTTGTGTTCAGTAATTATATCACAGGCAGAGGTAAGGATTTTGCTGGAATGAATGGGAATGTTTAACTGTATTGTACGTTGTTGATTGGCTGTTCCACAAGGCCCAGGTGGGTGGTAACCTTGTGGAGAAACTTGTATAAAAGAAGCAATAAAGCCTCAGTGCATTGAGTTCCTGTTTGACCCTCAGCACGTAGTCTTGTCTCGTGATTGGAGGGGAACTGCTATAATCACACTGGGGAAGGCTATACCTTGTGGGAAAGACCTCTCCTCCAGGAGAACGTATCAGGTACAGCTCTTAAAAGAGCTAAGTGATTAAAACTCAGGGGAGCTTTAATCACTTAGCTCTTTTAAGAGCTGTTCCTGATACGCTCTCCTGGAGGAGAGGTCTTTCCCACATGGTCATGGAGGACAGAGGCTGATCCAGGGTGGAAGGAAGATGGCAAGACTCCAGTTAAGCTATGGTGGTTGTGGAGTCTGCGGTGGTTGTGGGGTCCAGTGCGGTGCTTGTGGTCCTCGGTGCAAGCTAGGAAGCGTCCATCAACGGAAGGTACTCGGTCAGAGTACGGGTGATTCTGTTACATCAGCCATTTGTAAAAAGGGAAATCCTGAGAAATCCTGTGATAAGAGAAAAATATGAATATGTGAAAAATATATACAATATGAAAATTCTGAAAATGTCTTCATACTTACCATAATTTTATTTTCCTGGGTATATCCATGGCAGCATCATGTTAGCTCCTCCCCTTGGCTGTTTAGGACAGGAAATACTTGTGGGACCAACACATCCAAAAATCACCCAGATCAGTTCAGGGGTTCAGAAATTTTATGGAAGTCAAAGTTTTTACTGACTGC
Organism: Pelobates fuscus; assembly: GCF_036172605.1. Taxonomy (NCBI): domain Eukaryota; kingdom Metazoa; phylum Chordata; class Amphibia; order Anura; family Pelobatidae; genus Pelobates; species Pelobates fuscus. The sequence continues at coordinate 206,426,522 of NC_086319.1, forward strand.
AGGTATGGTCCCATAGCCGAAAATAGTTCCATAGAATCGCTGCTAAGTGCTGCTGGAGGACCGACTGGGAACCACAAAGTTTTCATGACAAAATAGTTCCAGGGCATTCACAACTAAGTCCCCCTGAAGTCTATTCACGGTTTTGGTCCATGTGAACAAGATGGTCGCCATCACGTGTTTGAATGGCAATTTGAGTGGCTTTGGGAGTTCAGGAGTTCGAAGTGCCACTTCGAAAGTTTGAATGGTTCCTCTTACCAGTCCCAACAGGCACAAATAGTGTTTTCAAATAGGGTTTAACACAGGGGCCATAGTCACAGGGTAGGATGCTGGCAAGTATGCCCTCCAAGGACCCGTGACGAGGTCCAGTTCGTCACAGTACCGTACTTAGGCTGAAAGGTATAGCTCTGAAATGGAAATGGTCTCCTAGAATGGCAATCCTCAGGAATCATTTATGTTTTGCTACCGTGGTGTGGAAATAGGAGTCTTTTAAATCTATTGAGATCATCCTGTCTCCTGGATGAATTACCGAGATAATAGATGTCAAAGAATCTTCAGACATTGAGAGATAGATTCAGGTTGTGTAAATCCAGGATCGTGCACCAATCTCCCGAGAATTTTGGGACCAGGAAAAGATTTGATTATATGCCTTGACATTTTTCTGACCGATGAACCCTTAAGATTACTCCTTCTTGATGGAGATGCCTCTTGCTGGAATACCTGGAGTTTTTGATAACAAATAAAATTGTGACAGGGAAATTCTCAGAATTCCAGCCTGTACCCGTCTTTGAGAATAGAAACTACCCAGGGATCTATACTTGCTTGTGCCCAGGTCTCCCAAAAGAGATGGAGGCGTGCTCCTACACCTGAGTTCCCATTCTGACTCCCTCTGCTTCCTCCTGCGCGGGCTCTTAGTGATAGATGGGAGGAGTGACAGGAAGTCACTTCCTCCCAGTGTGTGATGATCTCATCACTGGGGGCCCGGTGGCGCTGTTAAAGCGCCGCAGCGCTGACCAGGCCCCCTGAAAATCCATACCCATTGGGTGGCCCTAAAAGCATGGGCAACCTGCTGGGCACCTTAACATGCGGCCCCAGAGGTTTTCCGTGCGGGCCGGGGACGCAAATGACGCAGGGGTCTGCAGAGCGGGCCCTTTGGAGTGATGGGCCCGGTCGCAGCTGCGACCCCTGCGACCACTATATGTATGCCAGTGCATACATCTATCAGATTAATGGGTTTACCTGCCACCTCCTGACTTTTCAGATGTGCCAAATTCCCGGACACTGAATGAAAGAAGGGAGAAGAAAAATGACTTGAAAATTACCTTTTTTTTTTATTCTTTTTTTTTTGCATGCTTAAAAGGTACAATCAAGCATATAATGCCCCGACAGCATTTGCATGCAATTCAACAACACATCAAGTCAATAGCAGGGCAAGTAATAATATTGCAAATTTTCTGTTTTAAAAGTCGAGTTCTGAAGCATGTACAATATAATGGAGGGCTAACAGTGGGTATTTCAGTGCATGTAGTGTGCAGGCTACCCGGTAAAATGAGGTTCAGGTTAGTCTACGGTAACGTGCAGTCGCTAGGCCGTCTAAGGTATGTTTCGATGTTGGGCAGAAAAGTCCCAACGGTGCCGGAGCTTGGTTAAGGGATACATCTGTGCAGGGTAGTTAAAGTCCAAGTATGATGGCGTGTTGGTGCCCTTTATGGTAGTTTAAGACGAGATGGTGGGTTGGGGTGGGTGTCAGGTAAGAGTCCTGTGAGGTATGTGCAGGGTGTCGTTATACAGGTTAGGTAGGGTACTCGGGGGGGGGTTGCTATAGGGGGGGATGTTTATCCCTTGGCGTGTACTTACAGAGTGGGGGTAATGAGGCCTCCTGTGCTTGTAGCCTAAGTGCAGGTCAGGACTGGCCCTGTGTCCGATGTTGGGTCCAGCATCTGTAGCTGGTGCCAGCGTCGCTATGTGCGGGGGGAGTAGAGGTGGCCCAGCTTCTCAAGTGGTCTGAGTGGGTCCGTTATCTGGGGGGTCTGGTGAGGGTGGGTGTTTGCAGCAGCCATGGTGTGACCCATGACTTATGAGTACGAGTGTCACCGCCTCGGGTGAGCAAATCGTGTGCTATAATAAAACAGGTATAGAAATCATAGCAACAAAACTTTTGAACGGCAATAAAACAAAGTTAAATTCAGTAGTTGCTCCCATTGGGGGCGCTCAGGTTGGGGCCACTGTTCGTGCCCCGCAGGCCGTGCCTCTTGGGACAAAAGTCTCTGCGGTAGCCGGGTTCCACTCATGGGTTTTTGCTGGTATGCAGGGTTGTTGCAGCGAGTCCGGTGGGAGGCCCAAGGTAACGAGGTGTGTCTTCGCCTCCTGCAGGTCCGTTATAAGGTAGGTATTTTCACCCTGGATCACCTGTAGCTTGTGTGGGGGGCGCCATTGATAGCTAACTGTATGTGCGCGGAGCAGTGTGGTGAAGGGCCTCAGAGTTGTGCGCCAGACCACAGTCCCCCTAGAGAGATCAGTATAGAGCGAGAGGGTCATGTCTTCGAAGGAGAGAGGTGTGTTACCTCTGGCAGCGGTCATCACTGCTATCTTGTCTTGTCGCTTTTGAAATTTGACGAAGGATGCTGCCGGAGGAGCTGTGGATGGTTTCGGGATCCTGAACACGCCGTCCAGCACTACCCCTTTGGCCTGTTTCGGCAGGAGTAGTTTGCTAATTAGGCATCGCAGGAGGTGAGGAAGTTCGGACTCAGGGACTGTCTCCGCAATGCCTCTGATCTTTATGTTTTTGGCGCGGCGTGAGTCTTCCAGTGCCGCCATATTCTTCTCCATCTTCTGGTGCTGTAGCTGTAGTGTTTTCACCTCCTTTTGGAGCGTGGTCACTTGCCTCGAGTGGTCCCGGTAGTCCTGCTCCACGGTACTCATGCTGTGTGTTAGGCCCTGTATATCTTTCTTCATTTCAGCCATATCCGCTTGAATGTTGCTGCGGAGCTCCGCCAGCAGCTCCCTCATTTCAGCCTTAGTGACTGGGGCAGTGTCAGGTTTTAATTGAGGCTGTGTCGGGATAAGCTTTGCTGGTGAGCATGCCTCTTCAGGCTCTGAGAGCCCTTCGTCGGAGTCGTTGAAGTCCTCCATGTATGCGGTTTCCGGAGAGCCATGTGCTCGCCACCATAGATCCCCTATGCTTGTGCCCGGCCGGGGCAAGTCAGGTTTTGATTTTTTGTTTTTCCTGCCCATTGGTGTGTCGTCTGCAGCAGCAGGTTATCTTTGGTAGCCTTTTGGGGGGTGAAATAGTCAGATTTTGCTTAGTTTGTGCCGATGAAGCACGGAGCTCACAAGAGATGCGACCAGTCAGTTCCAAAAATTACCATTTTAAATGCACTATTTTACCTTATGTAAAGACCAAAGACCAGAGTTTACCTCAAATGCCTAGAAGGGGATCCCCTTAAAGATCTGGGCATAGACAGATGAATTATAAAGGAAACAATAAAAAACAAAGTGAATAAGGGGAAATAAATAATTATAAAATTAACAAATTCTAAAAAGAAACCATTAACCTGCACTAACACTTGTAGTTGCCAGAGCACAAGAACAAATTCCCTCTCAAAACCAGCACTCAATAACAGGAGAGAGAAAAGAAGGACCTTTTAAATAGGAAGCTTTAAACTTACAGGACCTCCTACAGAAAATGTGTGCAACTGCACATGCCCAAGTAGCGGAAATGCACCGAAATGAAAATAGAATAAAAGTATTAACTTGTTGTTCAAAGAAACAAATGGCCCATTCGTGCTGCAAACAATATTAATTCCTGAACTGTAAAATATAATAAACGAACTGGGAATTAATGCAAACGAAACCATCCAAATCGCCCGACCAAGAACAGAGTACATAAAAGGGAACGTCGACCAAGATGGTGTAATGGTGCGAAAAAAAAACAAAGAAACCTAAGAGAAAGGTAAGTAAACACATAAATCCAAAGGCAATGCCCCAAGGAGGTCCCCATAGAAGAATAAATCCAAATACATGTACTCCATAATGTACAGCTGGCAAGTGGCTTATATGCTTTCATATATGTGCAGGTACCATATAAATACAGCTACCATGAGGATCACAGCGGTCATGATATACTTCCAAATATATACTGTTTGTGTACTCTGCAGATTACCGCTACCCAGAACACAGCAGATTTATATTTGCTGTGGAATGTGTATACACCATGCACCGCTACCCATAGGATCACAGCGGCAAGAGGATATTATAGTATGTGTCACACATCATTAATTTACCGCTACCCATAGGATCACAGCGGGTATATTTTGCCACAGTGATTATATACCACTTATAGTTCCGCTACCCATAGGATCACTGTGGATATATCTTCAATGGTGAGTATATATCACATATAGTACCGCTACATTAAAGATCACTGCGGTTTAAAGAATCTCTAGGGTTCGGTGAGATATATAAAGCCCTAGAACTTCCAAGAGAGAGAGGCTGAACTCTCTTGGGTAAGAAACATAAGCAGAGGTAAACTTAAACAAAATATATATAAAGGTAATGTAATTTACCTGAAACCTTGTCCACAGCCAAGAGACAGTAAAAAAGACTGATGATACCAAGTAAGAAGGGCCTATTTGTAAAGTATTTCCTGTCCTAAACAGCCAAGGGGGAGGGGCTAACCCTTTTGTGATGCTGCCATGGATTACCCAGGAAAATATAAATTTATGAAATAGTAGAACACTTTTCAAATATCAATTAACGGTTCCTAAAGCAACAAAAATATAATTTATCACTATAATAAACTTTTTCACTTTACTTTAATGTCAATGTAATGGAAAACAACACTGGGTCAAAGAGGAAGGTAAGTGACACTAAATGTATTTTTTGCATTTGTTTTGCATTGCTTTGGTTATTGTCAATATAAATCTGAAAGGAAAAGCAAATCCCTAATTGCAGATGTAGACAAAGGGTATAGAAAAGTATTTGAAATGGCTGAGCTTAACGTGAAAAGAAATGTGGTAAAACAAAACCAAGAAAAAGTCAAGGTAAGGTGAGACAGAAATCAGAAGAGTTGAATAACATGCCAGGAATCAGAAAAGGCAGCAGACACATAATGGTTAAATACAGGAGCAGTAAGTTATATTCTCCTCAAAGAACTTGGGACTTCCCCCTCCTCCCCCCCCCCATTTATTTAGTGTATATTTGCTAAAGTCCCCACTCCAAAATTTAGTAAAGACCATATATCCACGTACAGAATAAGGCAAAACCATCTAGCTGCAGATGGGACCATACCGACTGCAAAATCCAGACTTTGTAATTCAGGCCACGAACAGGTTAAAAACCCTTTGCAGTGCACGAGTTAATTATGTGGTGGCTGACCACCTTTGCTAGCCAGCCACCACAATCAAATAGTAAAAATAAATACATAATTTTTTTATTACTATAATTGAGGTAACGTACCTCCAAATGCATATCCACTATGCATATCAGTTAAACAATTAAGCTGGCGCCTGGGCAGCTATTGCTGCCCAGTCACAAGAAAAGATCCCATCCCATGGGGAGAGGGCATGTGAAATAATCGGGAGGGGTCTATGTCATGCCTTGGGTATCCGGTTGAGGCTAATTTAAGTTTTAAGTTGTCCCCTACCCATGCTGGTGGATGGGGGCTTTAGTTAATTATAAAATAATTACTAGTTGCCCCTGGTGGCTAGGTGTCCCTAATCCACTAGCTGCCCCCTAAAATAATGTCCTTAGATACCCCTACACACCCTTATATTTTATATGTATTTTGATAATTTGTGCATTATATTGATAAATGATGATGTCATCATTGTGTGCCTTAATACTTTGCAAATGGATGTGTTTTTTGCACACATCCCAAATTGTTTTTGCACCTGGACTCTTTGATTGTATTTTTACATACCCCATCATGCTTTACCACACCCAAAAAATATAGTTAATATTGTTGCAAGTCAGACTGTCATGGTTAGGTAGGTGAACCCAATGCTCACAGGCCCTAATCTGCTGAAGATACATATACCACATATTACCGGACCCTAGAATGGCCGGATTTAATGTAAAGAGTAGTCAGAGAGAAAGCCGAGATTAAGCGTAGGAGAAAACAGCAGAAACGAGAAACAAGCCAAGGTCAGGAACACAGAGAGCAGAGAGACAAATAAACAAGCCCAAGTCTGAAACAAGAAATCCAAAATACACTAAAGTGCAATCTTGGGTAAACAAGAACCACAACAGGGCAACTTGCTACAAAAATCCCTGGCTTTAAACAGCCAGGGCACTAACACTATTGTTATCCCCACTTTAGAGCACCTAAAGACCAGAATTAGTCCGAATTAAGAATTTGGGTACTTCTGCTCATGTGTACCGATTGATATGGCACTTAGTCGTGCCGTTATGATGTTACAGTTAGGCTATTTTTTCAGAGGAACTAGGTATAGGATAAGAAGTACAGAGATTAAGGTTGGGCTATTTGAACTGGTTTTAACAATTATTGATGGCTTCTTTTGCTATCAACAGTTTAACTTGTCTCACATGTATATCTTAATGGGTTTCTTTTGGTGTCCTAGATAACAGACACATGTCTAATAAATGTTCTCCTCAACATTTTGAACTTTTCTGATGCACTCTTTCTATGCCCTTGATTAAGTAATTTGGATAAGCCTTTCAAATCATCACAATCTATTGGGAAAACTTTTCAAACAATTACCTTCATTTTGAAACACGTTATCCTGGCCCCTGCCTGTGAGCTGTGTCGGCTGCATGTTGCCCCCTGCTGACATGGCACCCTGTGCGACCACAGAGCTCGCACACCCCTAAAGCCGGCCCTGCTTTCCATGTTTTCCAGCATTTGAAGCATCACTCCTATTTTAAGTTCTGCTTTTGTGATGTAATTAACCTTGAAGGTGTTATTGAATCTTCCTTTTAGCAGTCTGCAAAGGTGAACACAAATCTAAGATTACAAGTCTACAATGGGGTTTCTACTACTGTATGCAACTTATATTTCCCATTACATCCCCCTCCCCCCTCACCTTTGGATCAAATATGTATAATTGATCTTATTTATAGCTATCCAGAGTCAAAGTTAAGTAATAGATCACATTAATTTTAAAATAAAATTCAAGATTCATGAAGATAAATTAAGTCAGTGTGTGTAGTGCACAAAATGTACACTAATGTGCTTAAAATTTGAAATACATTACTAAAAGCAGAGCTACATTTATTTTTGTTTTAATAGTTTGACTGTAATACTCATTAGCAATTTGAAGCCCACGGAACAACGCAGAGGGGGAGTGGGCCTTGACAGGGCCAGAGAGTGGGCAGGGAAAAGATTTGGGGGTGGGCTTAGGGTAATGCAGCGTGGGGGTGGTCTAAGAGCAAGTTAAATAGCGGCCATCTTAGAGAGGAGCCATTTTAACAGAATTTCACTCACCTGTTCTTTGTCAGGTCTGTGGGATTCTTCTTTTTTCTCGTTTCTGCAGGTATGGCGTCGTTGGAAGAGATCCTGGAGGGAGTCCGAGCGGCTGTCAGAGACCGAGGCATGGCGTGGCTACATCAGCAACTCCGCGCTGCTGCAACATCCCAGGAGTCGGAGCGGAGGCCTACTCGGAGGACAAGGCCGCCTCAGCGACTAAGCCCGGGTTTGGCACCCGCAACTCGTCGTCGGAGGAGCCCATCGGTCGATGACAGGGTGATGGCGACTGGTTCCGGCAGAGGTTTGTCGAGGCGGGCGGCGCCGGTCACTGGGACGGCTGGCCAGGCGAGGAAGGCCGCGAATAAAGGAGCACGCGGGAAGATGGCGCCCCGCGGATCTGCGGCTGGCAGGAAGGCGGGAGCGGAGCCAATGTCCAGGACAGCGGTACAAATGATCGGGTCGGGAAGCGGCCAGGAGGCCAGGGAGGCCGGATTATCTGGATTCGGTGAGTTGAGCACCAGGGGGGGTTCGGGGAGTCAGGGCGAGAGTCTTGCTGCTGGCTCTTATCTAGCGGTCCCGCCACAGGACCAGGGGGATCTGGACAGCGGTATACAGAGGGCGGCCTTGCCGAGGGCCAGGTCGGGGAGCATGACGGAGGGAGGAGAGAAGGGGCGCAGCAGGGTCAGCCACAATATGAGAAAAGCGGCAACAGCCAGGGATGCTACTGGTAGTCAGTTGGTGGTGGTCAGCAGAGGACAGGAGACGACGTGTAGTGGCCGGCCGGGCGGGGAAGGGTGAGGGACCACAGCGGCAGGCGGAAGCAGGCAAGGCAGAGAGGAGCAGGAGGGCCCGACAGGCAGCTCCCAGGGGGGTGCGAATAGAAGGGCTAGCGCTTGGAGGGGAAGGAGTGAAGAACGGCGCAGCGCTAGCGCCAGGCACAGCAGAAGCAGGTGTATGGACAGAGGTCGGATGAGCGGAGGGAGGAGCCCATCGCGGGACAGGCGTAGCGACTCTAGGTCCGGTTGCGGAGTTAGGCAGCGGAGGTCAGTTTCCAAGAATTGGAGGGGGAGTAGTCGGCTGAGTGCATCCGGTTCTTCTGACAGGAGTGGCCGGGAACGGAGGCGGAGATCTGTCAGCGGGGACAGTAGGGCGGCGAGGAAGAGCCGGGATTGGGACAATGGAGAAGAGCGTAGGGAGAATAGGCGGGCAGGGGACCGATCAAGCAGACTGCCCAGGTTGTCTTCTCCTTACAGGTCGCGGAGTCACACTCCTGCGGTTCCGAGGAGAGACCGGGAGATCAGGAGTCGACGATTCACGGAAGCTTCGGGGCCTGACAGGGCTGGAGGAAGGACGGCATCCCCTGGGCCTGAAGCGGCTGGGGGCAACAGCGGTGAGTTGAGCTCTGCATTACACCCAGGAACACTCATAGGCTGTTTGAAATCTTTATTGGACACGTGGGAAGAAGGTAGGGAGTCTCAGCAGTTTGGTAGAGTATGGGCCGCAGACGGGGACCAAGGTAAGGTAAATACTAGTAGGGGTTCGATATCGGGAGGGGTTGTTAGTGGTGACGCGGGTGATGCGCCTCCGCTTATAGAATCGACCGAAGGGGTGTCGGATCAGGCAGCGGGGTTCGGGGACATTTCTGAGGCTGCACGGCAAAACGTGCATGTGTCTTTCTCGGGGCCCCTGGGTTGTCATTTGAAAGTGGAGGTGAAAGAAAAGATATGGAAAGGTGAGTTCGTAGAAATCTTTTCCCTTCTCCCCCTAGATGAGTTCTTAGACCTCAAGGAAGAGGACAAAAAAGACGCCAAGAAAGAGGAAGAAGAAAAGAGGCGAAAGTATAGGAAGATCCCGAAAACTTTTGGGAATTGGCTGAGGGCATTTTGTATTTTGGCCAGCGTTATAGGCGAAAAGCGTCCGGATCGCTGCTCTGAGCTATTTTGCTATATCGACGGGATAGGAGATGCGTACCGGACTTATGGGGGGCTGGCGTGGTGGAAGTACGACGAGCAGTTTCGTCAGCGGCTGGCAGCGAATGCTTCCATGCGGTGGGACCAGATGGACTTGCCGCTATGGATGCGGCTGATGATGGCGCAGAAATCTGCTCCCTTTCCAGGGACAGCCGGCACGGCCTCTGGGAGCGCTGTGTCGGCGGGTCCGAAAAAAGGTTTTTGCTGGGCGTATAACGAAGGCCAGTGTAAGTGGGGGGCTTCGTGTAGGTTTAGACACGAGTGTTCGGGTTGCGGCGGGAGCCACGGGGTCAATCGATGCTTTAAGAAAGGAAAGAGTAGCACAGGGGGAGGTACGTCAGGATCAGCTACTACAGCAACTACTGCTGGGGCGGTCCCCAGTGAAAGTCGGCGCGATGTTGCCATGGCTAAGGCAATACGGTAGTCAGCACGATGCAGAGTTTTTGTGGAAAGGTTTCACGGAGGGCTTCAGGATCCCCTTCAAAGCTAAAGGTCCGAGTGGGGTAAGCGCAAATCTTAAGTCAGTGCAGGAACACCCGGGGGTGGTGGGGGATAAGTTGTTGAAGGAAGTCTCCTTGGGGAGGATGGCGGGACCGTTTGCGGCCCCGCCATTGGCGGATCTGCGGATATCCCCTTTGGGTGTGGTTCCCAAGAAAGAACCGGGTAAATTCCGTATGATTCATCATTTGTCGCACCCAAAAGGGGGTTCGGTAAATGATGACATTGACGAGGACCTGTGCTCGGTCTCCTATACATCATTCGACAAAGCCGTCGAGCTGGTACGGAGAGCAGGTCGGGGGGCGTTAATGGCGAAGGTGGATGTAGAGGCAGCGTTTCGGCTGCTCCCCATTCATCCGGATTGTCATCACCTCTTAGGTTGTCATTTCGAGGGTGGGTTCTTTGTAGATTTGTGCTTGCCTATGGGTTGCTCTGTGTCATGTGCCTATTTCGAGAAGTTTAGCACGTTCTTGGAATGGGTGGTGCGCAAAGAGTCGGCGGGGGGATCAGTGGTGCACTATCTAGATGATTTTTTGTGTGTCGGCCCTCGAAATTCGGGTAGGTGCGGTCAGCTGTTGGGGATTCTGCAGTGGGTGGCGCATTCATTCAGGGTGCCTTTAGCTGCGGATAAGACGGTGGGCCCCACTGCGTGCATTTGTTTTTTGGGTCTGGAAATTGACTCGTGTGCTGGGGAGTGCAGGTTGCCGGTAGATAAGCTGCAGACTTTGCGACACGTGGTAGGCACGGCCAAAGGGGCAAGGAAGGTTACGTTGCGGGGCCTGCAATCACTTCTAGGGAGCCTTAACTTTGCATGCAGGGTCATTCCTATGGGGAGGATATTCTGTAGAAGGTTAGCTCAGGCAACAAGCGGGGCGCGGCGGCCATCTCACTATATTAGGGTGTCTGCCGACATGAGAGAGGGCCTAGAGGTGTGGGATCATTTTTTGAACTTTAATGGGACGGTGTTTTTTAGGGAGCTGTCTGTGTCGTCTGAGGCTATAGGGTTGTTTACAGACGCGTCGGGCAGTATTGGTTTTGGTGCTTATTTGGCGGGGGAATGGTGCGCGGAGGGGTGGCCGGAAGTGTGGTTGTCATCCCCGCTTATCAGAAACCTGGCGTTTCTGGAACTGTTTCCCGTGGTGGTCGCGGTATCGCTCTGGGGAGGGGAACTGGCCAACAAAAGGGTCACCTTTTATTCAGACAACATGTCAGTAGTGCAGGCGATTAATAGCCTGTCTGCTAGCTCGCCACCGGTGGTGCGTTTGTTGCGGCGGTTGGTTTTGCTTTGTATGTCATCTAACATTGTGTTCAAGGCTAGGCACATTCCAGGGTGTAAGAATGTGGTGGCTGACGCTCTATCTCGTTTGCAGTGGGAACGTTTTTGGGAAGCGGCTCCTGGTGCAACGAAGGTGGGGCGGGCGTGCCCAGTCGAAATGTGGCAACTCGGGATGGCCTGCTTGGGGAGTGCATAAGGAAGTCGCTGGCGCCAAGCACCTGGTCGGCGTATGTTAAGGTCTGGAAGGTATGGGAGGAGACGGTGAATCAGGTAGGGGGGGAGCTTTCCGTGGAGCGGAGACTGGATGTTCTGTTGTGGATTCTTTGCCAGTTATTCGTTAAGCAGGCCTCTCCGGCCATGGTCGACAGACACATGTCGGCCCTGGCGTTTTTATTTAAGTTTAATGGGTGGGAAGATGTTACTAAACATTTCTTGGTTCGGCAGGCTATCAAGGGCTTCAGGAGAGGGAAGAAAACGGCTGACTCGAGGCGGCCGGTGTCTTTCGGGATACTTCAAGGGTTGGTGGAGCTGCTGCCCTCGATATGCCGCGAGCCATTTGAGGTTGAATTATTCGCAGGTGCATTTGTGTGGGCCTTTTTTGGGGCTTTTCGGGTCAGTGAACTGGTGACCATTTGAGGTTGAATTATTCGCAGGTGCATTTGTGTGGGCCTTTTTTGGAGCTTTTCGGGTCAGTGAACTGGTGAGTGGGAACAAGGCGGGGGTTGGGGTTCTGCAACAAGAAGATGTGGTGATCTATGCTGACAGGGTGAGTATCAGACTGTGCAGGTCAAAAACGGAAGTTTTTGGAAAAGGCTGCACGGTGGTCTTGTATGGGTTGCCAGGGTCCAAGGTGTGCCCGGTGCTACGGGGAGCAAGTTATTTGGCGCTCCGACCAGAGGGTAAGGGTTGTTTTTTCATACATGCTGACGGGTCGGCGTTGTCACGTTTCCAGTTTACCAGGGTCTTCCGGATAGGTCTGGGGAGGATGGGCCTGGAGCCCATGCAGTTCGGTACTCATTCGTTCCGTATTGGGGCCGCAACTGAGGCGGCGAGGTTAGGTTTGGGTGACGATAGGATTAAAAGGATTGGTAGATGGGAATCCTTGCGTTTCCGATCGTATGTGAGACCCGACAGGTTGGTGTAAAATAAAACTTAAAAAAAAAAAAGTGAAAGTTAAATGAACTGAGTGGTGAGGGTGTTGGTAACGGGACTGTGAGTTGGAGGACGAGGTACTAACTTTTGTTTCGTTTCAGGTTGGAAAGTGTGGGTGATCGGCCATCCGTTTGTGTATTGGGCACAGAAGAGAGCTGCAGCTAGAAGAAGCGGAACACAGCTGGGCTTTCCTCGGGAGCGGGTGGCGATCTCATGGTTTGGTTTTAGGGGATTTAACTGGCAAGGTTTGAGCAGTGTTTTGTTCAGGAAATTGTATGGGGGGGCGAAGCCTGATGTGGTAGTGTTGCATGGCGGGGGGGAACGATTTAGGGCTCGTCCCTCAGAGGGAGTTAGTGAGGCGGATGAAGAGGGACATGGATCGGCTGGTGGGGCTGGTCCCTGGCGTAGTAGTGGTGTGGTCAGAGATGGTTCCCCGATTTGCGTGGAGGCACGCTAGGGACCTGGCTGCGGTGGCTCGATGCAGGGGCAAGGTGAATAGGGCTATGTCAGCATTTATTAGGCGTTTGGGAGGTGTAGTTGTCCGACACAAGGAGTTGGAGGCCATGTTGCCCGGTTATTTCAGGAGGGACGGGGACGTTCATTTGTCAGACGTAGGGATTGACATACTGAACCTGGGCTTTCAAGAAGGTATTGATAGGGCCCTTTTTTTGTGTAGTGGGGGTCGCGCATGTCCTTAAGGGGTCAAGGCATGTGCTATGGCGCAACAGGGCATGGTAAAGTCGGAAGTTGGCTGGAATTGGAAGTGGATAGGCCAAGGCCTAGGCCGGAGTAGGCCATGTGGATAAGAGTGTTGGTAGGTTCAAGCTCTTCGGTGGCTACGAACCTAGGGGGTAGGGGTGTATGGGTACACCCCTACAGTAACGTTTGGTTGGGGCCTCTTTGGTAGGCCGTGTGTTATAAGTTAAATGTTATTGAAATGTTATTTATTGTTTAAGTGCTAGGGTCATTGTCAGGGGTATTGTATGGGGGGATAGTAACGAAATGTCAGAAATGACAATGACCCTAAATTTGTTAATTTGTTTAAGATTTAATAAAAGCTGTGGACGTTATACTCCAACAGAATAACTGGTGTCCGAGTCTTATTAAAGGTAATTTAAACTAACACCTGCCGAATAACGACAGTGCCTATGTCATGAAGCCCACGGAACAACGCAGAGGGGGAGTGGGCCTTGACAGGGCCAGAGAGTGGGCAGGGAAAAGATTTGGGGGTGGGCTTAGGGTAATGCTGCGTGGGGGTAATGCAGAGCAAGTTAAATAGCGGCCATCTTAGAGAGGAGCCATTTTAACAGAATTTCACTCACCTGTTCTTTGTCCCACCCACCCTCCCTTTAGGTTTTGGTTGTGTTCCCGTTTGGTCACAGCGGCGGGAACAGGGCATGGTAAAGTCGGAAGTTGGCTGGAATTGGAAGTGGATAGGCCAAGGCCTAGGCCGGAGTAGGCCAGGTGGATAAGAGTGTTGGTAGGTTCAAGCTCTTCGGTGGCTACGAACCTAGGGGGTAGGGGTGTCTGGGTACACCCCTACAGTAACGTTTGGTTGGGGCCTCTTTGGTAGGCCGTGTGTTATAAGTTAAATGTTATTGAAATGTTATTTATTGTTTAAGTGCTAGGGTCATTGTCAGGGGTATTGTATGGGGGGATAGTAACGAAATGTCAGAAATGACAATGACCCTAAATTTGTTAATTTGTTTAAGATTTAATAAAAGCTGTGGACGTTATACTCCAACAGAATAACTGGTGTCCGAGTCTTATTAAAGGTAATTTAAACTAACACCTGCCGAATAACGACAGTGCCTATGTCAAGAGGGTTTCTATTCTGTTGACTAGAGAAAGGCAAACATACATAAATATATAATTTGTGATCATACATCCATACATCTATAGTAAATTGTATTTCTTCTCATGGAATTCTATGTTGTCAAAGTAAAATTGTTTATTCCCTATATAGAAAAATATATTTCATCTATTCTAATACAGACTTGTAGAGTAAGTTAAACAGCAACACATCAACTGGTCAATTTTTCATGTTAATGGCATCAAATATGATCTACCTTTACCAAAGTGATATGATTAGAGATTTACAAAGTATCCAATGATCTTCTCGCTGCAAAATCTTGTGGTCACTACTCTATCCTAATTCTCCTCGACCTGTCTGCGGCTTTTGACACTGTTGATCATCAACAGCTTCTTCTCATTCTCCGCAATATCGGTCTACAAGATATTGCTCTCTCCTGGTGCTCCTCCTACCTCTCCCAGCGCTCTTTCAGTGTTTCTTTCTCTGGCTCTGCTTTTTCTCCCCAACTCCTCTCTGTTGGTGTCCCCCAAGGTTCAGTTCTTGGTCCCCTACCATTCTCCATCTATACTGCCTCCCTTGGTAAACTCATTAGTTCCTTTGGCTTCCAATATCATTTCTATGCAGATGACACGCAAATCTACCTGTCCTCTCCTGATCTCTCCCCGTCCCTCTTGACTAGTGTCTCTGACTGCCTCTCTGCTGTTTCTAACTGGATGGCTGCCCACTTCCTTAACCCCTTAAGGACCAAACTTCTGGAATAAAAGGGAATCATGACATGTCATGTGTCCTTAAGGGGTTAAACTAAACATGACCAAAACTGAAATTCTGGTCTTTCCTCCCTCAAGTGTTGTTACTCCTGTGTCTGTCTCCCTCCAAGTCAACGGTGCTACCATCAGCTCCACCACGCAGGCTCGCTGCCTAGGTGTTCTCCTTGACTCCGACCTCTCCTTCAAGCCTCATGTTCAATCTATCGCCAAATCCTGTCATTTCCATCTCAAAAACATTGCACGCATGCGCCCCTACTTAACGCCAGATGCGACTAAGGTGTTGGTCCATTCCACTGTCCTTTCTCGCCTTGACTACTGTAATCCGCTTCTCAGTGGTCTTACGTGCTCCCAACTTGCGCCATTTCAGTCCATTATGAATGCGGCGGCGAGGCTCATCTTCCTGTCCGCCCGCAACTCCCATGCCTCACCCTTCTGTCAGTCCCTACACTGGCTTCCTATAAAATATAGAGCTCAATTTAAAATTCTAGTTCTTGCTTTCAAATCTCTACATAATGTTGCTCCCACCAATCTATCCTCCCTTATACACAAGTATGTCCCGTCTAGGCCCTTACGATCTGCTGAAGACTTACGTCTATCTTCTGTCCGTACTCCCACCTCTGATGCTCGTCTTCAAGATTTCTCAAGGGCTACACCGTTCCTGTGGAACTCGCTTCCCTCCTCCGTTAGATGCTCACCCAGTCTACACTCCTTCAAAAAAAGCGTTAAAAGCCCACTTCTTCATAAAAGCATATCAATTAAACTGTTAATAGCTCCCAACTGATTCCTCTTCTGCAACTGTCACTAGTCTAATACTATCCTTACCTTTTTGTGTCATTTTACCCCACTCCCTCTAGCATGTAAGCTCATTTAGCAGGGCCCTCAACCCCTCTGTTCCTGTGTGTCCAACTTGTCTGGTTACAACTACATGTCTGTTCGTCCACCCATTGTAAACCGCTGCGGAATTTGACGGTGCTCTATAAATATCATAATAATAATAATAATAATAATAAGGGATGATTGAGCAGACCTGCCATCTCCAGTAACCTCTGCTTTAGGCCTAACATTTACATAAGGCATCGTGGTTTGTGGTTGTTGGCATGGTTGTTTAGTAGTAAAACAATAACATAAAGGGTTACTCAAATCAGTACCCTGGCCCCATTTTCTAGTAACCATTTTGTAAAATGTTTCCCTCTCACCTGGGTCCTTCTGGGCTCCTGATCTTCCTTGTAGGCTAATTTATGACAATCACCCCACTGATTGGCTAAGAGTATCAGATGACCACTCTCCTGCATGCATCGAAATTTACACAGAATTAACCCGGCCTGGAACTCTCATGGCCCCTATGATGTGGCCAGATGTGGAGTTACACATCTGACCACAGAGGATTTAATCTCTGTTTGTGCAGCAGGTCAGAGTAAAACAGTATACATGCAGACTCCAGAAGTCATGACTGTCACGAACGCACCCTACTCCAAGAGTGTGCGTGACATAGTTGTGGTGGTGAAAGGGTTAAAGTACACTATTTGTCTTCACTAGACCAGAAATAATGACAAAATCCCCCTTTTTAACACCACCCACACTTAAACATAATAATATAACTATTACTATCCCACCAAATATTACTTAGTACAATATTAAGGAATTACAAAAGTACTAACTAGTCTCTTTAGGTAACGTGATTCTTAACCAGACAAAGGCAGAACTTAATAAATGAATGTTTATTATGAACAAAGAATAGTCACAGTGCATATAACAATACATGATAAACAAGTTATTTACACCAACAACAGATAAAAACAAAAAGGATACAATACAGAAGTCCTAATTACTCACTGTAGCGGAGTAGCAGTATAATCACAGTATCTCCGCTGGTAGTCAGAATAAAGCAGGTAAAAACACAGGCAGCATCAATAATAATAAATCCCCCTTTCCCAAGGACTAGACGACACCAAGTCTGGGAGCCAACTGTCAACTGTCAGCTGACCTCTGTGGGGGTCCCAGCTTCAAAAGATGTAACCCCTGTTGACCTCAGCAATAGCATCTCTGTAATTTGTGCCATTTACTACACAAATTACATTAAAGGATAATATTTCATAGTGTAATAATAAATTGTGCACCCTTGCCGTGACAATGACCACTACAATTCACTGAAGTGCTTGGTGCTTCTTCTATACTTAAGAGTAAAAAAAATCAGTTAAGAACTAAAACTAATTATAACATACATAAAATGTACTATGATGTCCTTGAAGGGGTGAGCCTAAACACTGGAGGGAGCCGTCCACCCGACGTCCTGCCACCCTGTACTTACCTGGACCAGCGATCTGCAGCATTCCCGGTCCAGGGGGACTGCCTGAGACCCCAGCAGTCCCCTGCAGCAGCTCCGGCCTCTCTGGCCCTCAAGGGCTACGTGAAGGCTATGATCACATGGCCTCAAAAGGAGTCTATGGAGCGGCCTGAAGGGGGACTTTCTAAATTGTCAGCCAGTCCTCCAGACTCCTGAAAAGTGGGAGAAAATAAAATAAAATAATTAAATATATTATACATATATTATATATGTATAATATATTCCACAATAATTAAGGCATTTTATATTATATTATACATATAATAATGCATATATATGATTTAATTATAAGTGTTATTTGTGAAATATATATATATATATATATATATATATATATTTTCCGATTCGAAGATAATTGGTACTTACAGATAGCGGCCATGGCACCAATGTATGCTAATGCCTACATGTTTATATATGAGGAGAAATTCATCTTGGAAAAATATGGACAATACATTCAATGGTATTATAGATTCATCGATGACCTGCTGATTGTCTGAAACAACGCATGAAATGGTTCATGACTTGAACCACCTTGAAACACCGGTTAGGTTCACTGCTACCATTAGCACACATCAGGTGCAATATTTGGATTGACAAATCATATCGGAAAATTCAAGCCTCCAGTATTCATTATATACGAAACCAACAGATCGCAACACTCTTCTCCACTATCAGAGTGCTCATCCCAATTTTCTCAAATATTCGCTCCCCAAAGCACAATTCTTAAGGGTCATTCAAAATAATTCTGAAGTTACCACCAGAAAAACAGAACTCCTTAAGATGAAAGAGAGGTTTTCACAAAGAGGATATGATAATCATGTCCTAAACACCTGGTTACAAGACGCAAGGGCTGCTTGCGCGAGTGACAAGAAAAGTACTCATGCAAGGATGGTTTTCCCTATGCAATACCACCAGTCGACCCCCCAAGTTGCAGCGGTTGTACGGAAAAACTGGAAAATCTTATCTGATGACACGCTTCCCAAAGTGTTTAAGGAGCCACCCTTAATTTCCTTTAAAAGAAATAGGAACTTGAAGGATCTGTTAGTCCGCATAGACCCTGTCCGAAGTTACACGCAATCTACAAAAGAACAAATCCGAGGATCAGTCAGATGTCTGGGATGTGTCATCTGTAGACACATGACACCAGCCAAAACTTCTGCCATCCCCATACCAATAAGATATACCAAATAAGGTACACTATCACTTGCAAAACCACACACGTAATCTAAAAATTATCATGCCCATGTGGACTTTCATACATTGGGAAGACGGAAACGGCTATATGTGAGCGCATCAGGGGCTACAGGTCCAGCATCAGACTGGCGTACAGAGATGGACACTTGGATAAACCAGTTGCCAAACATTTCCTTCAACATCGCCATCCTCTTACCATGCTTAAATTTGTGGCAATAGATCATATACCTATATCCAAAAGAGGAGGTGACCATGGGAGAATTCTCCTTAATAAGGAAGCATTTTGGATACATGAACAAAACACGGTTTCCCCAAGAGGACTCAATGAAACACTGTCTCTACATTCATTCTTATAAGTCTCGAGTTCCAGCTAGCTTTGGTTTTCAGTTATTAATTTTTAATTGTTTAGGCGAACAGCAGATAGTCACACAGGTTTCTCATGTATAAAATATATATATGGTGGCTACATACATATAATAAAAGAAATAGGAATAAATTATGCATCCTTGCCGTGACAATGACCACTACAATTCACTGAAGTGCTTGGTGCTTCTTCTATACTTAAGAGTAAAAAAAATCAGTTAAGAACTAAAACTAATTATAACATACATAAAATGTACTATTAATATATACATACATAGTTACATAGCTGAAAAGAGACTTGCGTCCATCAAGTTCAGCCTTCCTCACATATGTTTTTTGTTGTTGATCCAAAAGAAGGCAAAAAAAAAAAAAACCAGTTTGAAGCACTTCCAATTTTGCAACAAGCTAGGAAAAAAATTCCTTCTGGACCCCAGAATGGCAGTCAGATTTATCCTTGGATCAAGCAGTTATTACCCTACATTGAAAGATTATATCCTTGAATATTCTGTTTTTGCAAGTATGCATCTAGTAGCTGTTTGGACATCTGTATGGACTCTGATAAAACCACTTCTTGAGGCAGAGAATTCCACATTCTGATTGTTCTTACAGTAAAAAAACCTTTCCTTTGCCTTAGACAAAATCTTCTTTCTTCCAGTCTAAACGCACGGCCTCGTGTCCTCTCTAAACGCACGGCCTCGTGTCCTCTCTAAACGCATGGCCTTGTGTCCTCTCTAAACGCATGGCCTCGTGTCCTCTCTAAACGCATGGCCTCGTGTCCTCTCTAAACGCATGGCCTCGTGTCCTCTCTAAACGCATGGCCTCGTGTCCTCTCTAAACGCATGGCCTCGTGTCCTCTGTCCGGTTTGTGAATAGATTTCCACACAATGGTTTGTATTGGCCTCGAATATATTTGTATAATGTTATCATATCCCCTCTCAGGCAACGTTTTTCTAAACTAAATAGGTTTAAATTTGTTAACCTTTCTTCATAGCTGATATGTTCCATTCCTTTTATTAATTTTGTAGCCCGCCTCTGCACTTTTTCTAGTGCCATAATATCCTTCTTTAGAACAAGTGCCCAAAATTGCACATCATATTCAATGTGTGGTCTTACCAGTGATTTATAAAGAGGCAAAATGATATTCTCGTCCCGAGAATGAATGCCCTTTTTCATGCATGACAATACCCTACTGGCCTTGGCCACTGCTGATCGACATTTCACATTGTTGCATAGTTTGTTGTCTATAACAATTCCCAAGTCCTTTTCGTGTGTTG